>NC_057743.1:10269112-10352266 GCF_004010195.1 Chiloscyllium plagiosum | reverse complement strand
TGCTCCAGTTTCCTACCGCTTTCCAAAGATGTGTAGGTTAAGGGGCTTGGCCATGCTAAATTGTCTGTAGTGTCCAGAGGATGGATTAGCCATCATAGTATGTGGAGTTATGGGGCTGTGTTGGATGTTCTTTGGAGGGACAGTGGATTTGGTGGACCATATGGCCTCTTTACACATTATAGAGATTCTATGAAGTCAGAGGGCGAGCAGCTGTATTAATTTTCAAGAGAGTAAGGTCTTTACTATAATACCAGGAGTATCATAGGTAAAACAGTTGAGTTTAAGGTGAAAATTAACTTGTGGAGGTGTGATATTTAACCATCACAGGCATGGTTAAGGGAAGGGTAAAATTGGCAACTCAACGTTCTGGCATATAGAATCTTCAGGCGAGCCGAAGGAGTGGGTAAAAGAGGAGGAGGCAATGCATTATTAGTTAAGGAAGCAGTTACTGCAGTAAGAATAGGTGATATCTTGGAGCAGGCATTGAGTGAAGCTTTGTGGGTAAACCTTACAACTAAAAAGGAGCAGCCACATTGCTAGGTGTTTGTTACAGAACCCCAGAGAGTAGGCAGGAGGTTGAGAAGCAAATTCAGGTACAATTTGCAGAGGTGTGTAAAAGTAATAACAGAAGGGTAATTAATGTAGGTGATGTCAACTTTCCCAACATTAACAAAGATAGACATACTGTTAATGGCTTAGGTGGAGTGGATTTCTTAAAATGTGTACAAGAGAACTTTTTAGGCCAATATGTATAGGATCTTACGAAGAACAGAGGTATTCTGAACCTAATTCTGGGGAATGAAGCTGGACAAGTGATTGAGAAGAGTCAGGGAACATCTTAGTGACAGTAATTTAAGCTTATTACGAATAAAGAAATAGACAATTTGCAAAAAAAGTGTTTTAAATTGAGGCACAAGTGGATTTAAATAAAATAACGCAGGATCTATTCAAGGTAGACTGGGCACAACTACTAGTGGGGAAATTTACAGAAGGGCAAAGGTGGGCTGGGAGGGTTGTTCAGAAAGGAAATGGTGAGGTTACACGCCTCTGGGATGATAGGTCAGAGAAACCATCCCGGAGACATTCAGAATATGATGAGAAGGAAAAGAAAGGCTTTTACCAAGTACAAGGAGAACAGATTAGCGGAGGCACTAATAGAATACAGAAAATGCAGGGTGGAGTTTAAGAAAACAATTAAGAAAGCAAAGAGGGGATATGAGCAAGCTCTGGCTGGTAAATATAAGGAAAATGGCAAGATATTCCCTAAGTATATCAATGTGCAGAGGAAAAAGGAATGGAAAGAATATGGCCCATTAGGGTCAAGAGACGATCTGTGGGTGGAGCTAGAGGGTGTTGGTAAGGTGTTGAACCAATACTTAACATCTGTCTTCTCTCAAGAGAATGGACCCCATGGGGAGAGACTGTGAGGTTTTTGAGCATTTTACATATGGAAGGACAAGGTGTGGGCAGGCTTAAAGGTGGACAAATCTCTAGCTCCAGATGAATTGTGCCCCAGGTTGGGTGGGAGCTGATTGCAGGGTCAAATTTTCAATACCTCTCAGGCCATGGGCAAGGTACCAGAGGACTGGAGAACAGTCAATGTGCTTCCAATATTTAAGAAAGGTTGTAGAGAAAAGCCAGAGAACTACAGACCAGTAAGTCTCAAGTCAGTGGAAGGGAAACTTTTGGAGACTAATTCTGAAGGATAGCATCTGTCTCCACATGGAGAGACAAGGCTTGACCAGCGATAGTCAGCATGGCTTTATTAGAGGGAGGTCATGTCAAACAAATTTAATTGAATTCTTTGAGAGGTGGCCGGACATGCAGATGAAGATAGTGCAGTTGATGTCGTTTATATGGATTCAGCAAAGCCTTTGGCAAGGTTCCACACAGGAGACTTATCAAGTAGACAAATGCACATGGGATGCAGGGTAATTTGATAAATTAGATTCAAAATTAGCTCAGCTGCAGGAGACACAAGGCGATGACAGAAGATTGCTTTAGTGACTGAAAGCTAGAGTCCAGTGGCATACAACAGGGATCTGTGCTATTATTTGTCATGTATGTAAATGACATAGATGACTATATGGGAGGTTGCATGAGTAGGTTTGCAGATGAAATAAAGATTGGTCAGGTGATTAACAGTGAGATTGAGTGTCCTGGGCTACAACAATATATAAACAGGATGCTCAAATGGGTAGCTAAGTGACAGATGGAATTAAACCTGAAAAGTGTGAGGTTAGATATTTTGGACAGGTTAATTTGATGAGAAAATGTTCAAAGAACAACATGACACTAGGAAGTTCTGTGGATAAAGGGATCTTTGTTTGTCCGTTGATCTCTGAAGACGGAAGGGCATGTTAGGAGGGTGATGAAAAAGGCATATGGGACATCTGCCTTTATCAATCGAGGTATAGATTAAAAAAATCAGGGAAGTCATGATGGAGTAGTACAGAATGTTGGTGAGACCACAGCTAGAGCACTGTGTGCAGTTCTGCAGAGGAGATTCACCAGGATACTGCCTGGGATGGAAAGTTTAAGTAGTGAAAAAAGATTGGATAGTTTTAGATCGTTTTCTTTGGAGCAGAAAAGACTGAGGAATGATCTGATTGAGGTGTACGTGATTTTGAAGGACATGGATAGAGTGGACAAGGAGCAACTGTTCCCTTAGTTGAAGGGTCAGTTATGAGAGGACATGGGTTCAAGATGAGAGGCAGGAGATTTGGTGAAAATTTGTGGAAAATCATTTTTACCCAGGAGTTGGTGACATTCTGGAGTACACTGCCTGGGAAGGTGGTCGAGATGAGTTGCCTCACATCCTTTAAAAAGTACCTGGATGAGCACTTGGAACATCATAACATTCAAAGCTAAGGGCCAAGTGCTGGCAATTGGGATTCAGTTGAAGGTCAGGTGTTTCTCTTGTGTCAGTGCAAACTCGATGGGCCAAAGAGCTTCTTCTGCATCGTATGTTTATGTGGTTCTATGATTCAGAATTATTTCCTTTTTCTTATACCCAGAAGCGCTATCACACGCAACTGAGCAACTTCCCCACCATCAAAAAAAAATCATTGTGTTTCCTTTCAATCACTCCAGTAATAAGCCATGTAGCCAGTCAAATATTTACAAGCAAAGTACATTACAGGCAATGCAAACCATCAAAGTGAAGGAGAGGGGGAAGGGGCTAAATCAAAATGAAGTTGGAGGGGAATGAGTCTGCTTTAGTGTTGATTGTTGTAAACAACCCATCTACCTCACTAATGTGCTTTAGGGAAGGAAATCTGCCATTCTTTTCTGGTCTGGCCTACATATGAATTCAGACCCACATCAACATGATTGTCACTTGTCTGCTCTTTGAAATGGTCCATCAAGCCACTTAGTTCAAGGCAATAAGGGATGGGCAATAGCTGCTTGCCCAACTGCAGTGCCCACATCCTATGAATGATTAACTATTTAAAAGCAGTCCCTTATATCTACTTTCCCATACAATAAGATCACGGCCATTTTCGATAGGGTGAATACACTCAGTCTTTTTCCCAGGGTTGGGGAATCGAGGACTGGAGGGCATCAGTTCAATGTTAGAGGAGAAAGAATAAAAGGGAACCTGAGGGGCAACCTTTTTACACAGAGGGTGGTTTACATATGGAATGAGCTGCCGGTAGAAGTGGTTGAGGTGGGTACATCAACAACATTTAAAAGGCATTTGGACAAATACATGAATAGGAAAGTTTTAGAAGGATATGGGCCAAGTGCAGGGTTAGTGTGGATGGCCATTTTGGTTGGCATGGACCAGTCTGGACCACTGTTCTGTAGGACTCTATGACTCTAATTCAATCTTCCTTTACTTTACCCATATCCCTCAATTCCTTTATGTGGAATAAAACTGATACAATACAGCCAATTGCTTCTGTGCCAACTCTCTAGAAGAGTAACTCAGCCAGTCTCACTCCCCTACCACCTTCCCCTAATGCTGGGATTTTTGTCTGCATAATATCTGTCAATTTACTCAATGTACTCAACAACTGACAACTCTATAGGATTGTGAACTTAAAAGAGTCATAATCCTTTGAGTGAAGACATTTCTCCTCAGTTCGGTCTTAAATGGCCAAACACTTATTCTGAGATTGTGGTTCCTGGTTCCAGATTTTCCAGCACCAGGAACTTTCTCCCAAATCACTCTTGTCAAACCTTATAAGAATTTTTCTGTCTTCATACCGAACCAATGCCAAGGAATCAGTTGAGGGAACTTTTGGTTTACTCATTATAAAGTGAGTATCTATCCTTTCTCACATAAGGAGATCAAAACTGGCCAGTATTCTCGGTGTGCTTTCACCAAAGCTGTATCTAGTTGCAACAAGACATCTTCACTCTGCATTAAATGTAATATGCCTGTGTCTGTACATTTTACCAATCTGTCAATGTCCTCCAGAGGTTTGTTACTATCTACCTTGGTGTCTAACACATTTCCAAGTTTTGCATTATTGGCAAACTTTGTAATTATGCCCTCTGTATCCGAGACTAGGACATTAATTTACGACAAAAAGAGTAATGGTTTTAATTCCTGGGTGACACGTCCAGTCTGAAAACAGCAGCAATCCTTCAGCCAGTTTCGCATCAATGCTTCCATTGCTTATTTAATCCCAGAAGCTTTAATTTTGCTAACAGGTTTTTATACAGCATGTGAGCAGCGTATATTACAGTTTGTGCATATGTAAATACTTTGACTTAAGAATGCGTGTTCTATGTAAATGCTGCATTTTCAACAGCTGATTCTTCTGCTTATATTATCTAACAGTACACACTTTACTGTTGTACTCATATATATCATATACATGTTGTGTTTATCATGTGTGCAATGTAATTTTTATTGTATGTTTCACTCACTCCTATTTGAATGAATCCCACTGGTGGTTAATAATGGTGGTGTGGGCTGGTTATGAGCCCGTATTGATCATAGATTAATTTAGGATAGCTGGTCAGCATTGATGAGTTAGATCAAAGGGTCTGTTTCTATGCTGTACGTCTGTATAACTCTGTGACTGTAAAGAGTTGCTTCTGATGTCGGTGTGAGGTGGATATTCAAAACTTAACTGCTTCTGAGATTTTGACTGTTTCTAAAATTTACACAAGTGGTGATTGAGGATGATTGCTGGCAGCTTAGACATGCCAACGTTGCCCACATGATCAGAACAGGTCAGAATACATCTCCCAGTTATTCTAATTACCATAACTACACTTGCTTTAACAGTACATTTCTAGATAATACAGCAATCCTCTGATTTGGAGACCAGAGTCGAGATACTGGAAAAGGTTGACACCTTCAAATACATCATTAAAATTTATTTTTGCTTCCAACCAGCCCTGACTTATTTAAATGTGCCTAATCAATGTTAACACTATCCATAAACATAGAGCGCCTATGGGATGGGATTAGCAGGTTGGTGTTTGAATGGGAAAGAAATCATATGTCATGAGTCTTGGAATGTTCTCCACTGTATCCAAATCTGAGTAAAACAGATGGGATAATGCCTTACTATGCAACGTTTTCTTCCCAGTCCTGTTGTTGTCAAGTTGCTTGCTGAGCTAGTGGCTAATTCACACATTATGATTCAAATGGATTGTTGCATAACAGGGTTACTTGGGCTAGTGTCAAGTGGCAAATTTTATACGCTATGAGTTGAGTGAATACATTTGACTATTGCTTGATGGATGTTGAGAGAAGGTTGGGGCAAGAATTCTGTCAAAAGAGGTCCCCGCCTACTACTCTACATTTATTTTTGCTGTTTTATATAACCTTTTAAAGTGTGAGCTTTTGGGTGCCTCAAATCTTTGCAACAACAAAGTATCCTTTCTTTTCCTCCATTGTCCTTGATTTCAATCCTGAGGAGAGATTGAGTGCCACCTATGGGCAGAGGGAGGAATGGAAACTTGCTCTTCCTACGTTTATCAAAGGTCAGGTTAGAGCTGCAGGGATGGGAGATCTCAAGCAGGTTCCTTTAACTTATCTGGCCCAGAAAGCTCAGGACCACAAACAAAATAGAATGTTGATATCTCTTCAATTCATTTCTTCAAATCTCCTTCCCGATAAACCCAGACCAAAGACTTAAGCATTAAATCTAGCTTGACACGGAGGGAGTGCTTCATTGTCAGAGGAGCTGCCTTTCGAAAGATAAGTTGATGGCCTTTGTGCCCTATCAGGTCAGTGCAAAAGCTCCCATGATGTTTTGCACAAAGTGTATGGCTGTTGTATCCCGTGCCCTGCCCCATATTACTGCTGAAACCAACACCACAAACAAAGCATTTGACGGTAGGAGACAGAGGGCGGAAGTGGAGGGTATTTCTTTTTAGACTGGAGGCGTATAACAGCTCAAGCAAAACTGCTACAGTATTCCAGAAAAGGCCTCACCAGCACCCTGTACAACCTCAACATGATATCCTAACTCCTATACTTAAAGGTCTACGCAATGAAGTAAGTGTGCTAAATACCACTGGGACCAGTACTGGGTCCATTTCTGTTTTGTCATTTATACAAATGATTTAGATGAGGATATTGGAGGCATGTTAGTACCTTTGCAGGTGACACCAACATTGATGGTATAGTGGACAGTGAAGAAGGTTATCTAAGATTACAAAGAGATCTTGATCAATTGGGTCAATGGGCTGAGGAGTGGCAGATGGAATTTAATTTGGATAAATACGAGATGTTGCATTTTTAGGAAAACAAACAAGGGCAGGATACTTATACAATTAATGGTAAGGCCCTGTGTTGTGTTGTGGAACAGAGCGACCAAAGCATTAAGTTACAAAATTCTTTGAAATTTGCTTCACATATAGACAGGATTATTAAGAGGTTGTTTAGCACACTTGCATTCATTGTTCAGACCTTTAAGTGTAGGAGTTAGGATATCATGTTGAGGTTGTATAGGTGAGGCCTCTTCTGGAATACTGAGCTGTTCTGCTTCAACTATTATAGGAAGGATATTATTAAAATGGAAAGGGTTCAGAAAAGATTTAGCCGGTTGGTGCCGGGAATGGAGGGTCTGAGCTATAAAAATAGACTGGGACTACTGTTACTGGAGCGAAGACGGTTGAGGGATAAATTTATAGAGGTTTATAAAGTCATGAGGGGCAAAGATAAGGTGAAGAGCAAGGGTCTTTTCCTTATGGTGAGGGAGTTCAAAACTAGAGGGCACATTTTTTCAGGTGAGAAGGGAAAATTTTAAAAAGGAGATAGGAGCAATGTTTTTACACCGAAAGTGATATATGTATGGAATGAACTGCCAGAGAAAATGGTGGATGCAGGTACAGTTACAACATTTAAAAGACATTTGGATAAGTACATGAATAGGAAAGATTTGGAGGGAAATGGGCCAAATGCAAACAACCTGGATTAGTTTAGTTTGGGAACATGGTTGGCAGGGACTAGCTGGACTATAGGGACTCCCTCTGGACTCCCTCTGTTTCCATGCTGTATGACTCTATACATTATCCAGCCATTATTAAATTACAGGATGCTCACTGGGTGCTAATTGGTCGACGCATTTCTATTTTACAGTAGTGACGACATTCGTTTTTTGATTTTAAGGTTTATTGTCATTTTATTTCGAAAATGCTTCATTGTTGCAAATAATTTTGAAACACCTTGAGGTCATTAAAGACGCTGTATGAATGCAAGTCCACGGTTTCTTTAATTCCACTCTACACACAAGAGGAATGCTCACATAAAAACCAGTTCAACGAGGTTCTCATCAGATGCGGTCTAAATCCATGGCACACCTCTCTCATGACTGAGTCGGAATCATGACAATTTACCTTTGCAAGGCAGAGTTGCTACAGCCCACTCAATCTGATGTCCTCCATTTAAGACTAAAGAGTATTGGTTTGTAGATTATTCGCTTCCAGAAGGAGCCATGGTAGCTCCAGCTTGAGGCCTGTACAGGGCTCACTGCACTTGTTAATTCAAGGGTGCAAAGGGCACAATGCTGCCTGGATGCACATCAATTCCTTACTAGGGCCCCCCCCCCATTTCCCGCCCACTTACATTTAGAACACTCAATCCAAAGGGGAGCTGTCATGGGCCATTGTGTTCTCATCCCAGCTGATAGGGCTCAGAAATTTCAGTGCCTTTGGATCACTGCATATTCAAACAGCAATCTTAAAAAGGGTTTGTGAATCTGAATGAAAGCCATTCATGTGGCTGGGCAGAGCAAGCTTTAGTCTGATTTCTTTCTAAGAAATCAATTTACATAATTAATATGTTGGCATCCACTTCACCGAAACAAAATTTGAAATCAAGTTTATTACTGAGATGATTGATGTCATGAATATTTGGCACTTTTTGTGGTCTTCACCCATAATTTATGATGCCAGTATGCCAGCTGGAAATCACTGAAACGTGAGAAGAACTGCTTTCTCTGAGATCATAGACATTCAAAGCTCAATCGGCATACAGATTTATTGCTAATGGCAGTACTTTTCCAGTGAAAAGAACATTTAAAAAAAATGCTCAGATAAGGATGTGTTTCTGAATGAATATACCAGGCCAGTATCTCATACCAAAACAAGCTTTTAATGCCCTAATGAATTTGGTCCCTTGTATGCAACTATAGCAGATTTTTATGACTGAATGTAGAACTTCAAAGCTCAAAATGAGAGTGGATTTAAGATAAACAGAAAAGTGTGTGAGGAAGTGAAGTCAAGCTTCAAGGTCAACATCAAAGTCAATGTAATTAAGGCAGAGGAATGGAGAGCCAGGAAGTGCTATTAATGGTTTTTCTTTTTTCGTTTGTCCTTTTACTATCCATTGCATTGACACTAACGTCTCCTTTATAAGTGCTGGGGTAATTTGCTTACAACATCCATCATTGGTTAGAAATCCACAGACCAAGGACTTGGCCTTTGAATCTAACACAAGATATGGGAACACTATGGAGGAGGTGGTGGTTACTGCATGAAAATAGTAAGTGCTTTGGCTTGAAATTCTGGCGGGTGGAATGGAAATCTGACTATTCTATTTTTGTCTCTTTGTAAAGAGAAACAAATATCTTATATTATGACTTGATATCGAAGTGTTCATAGACTTCCTACGGTGTAGAAACAGGCCCTTCGGCCAAACAAGTCCACACCAACCCTCCGAAGTCCACCCAGACCCATTCCTCTAGCCTATCACTCTACATTTACCCCTGACTAATGCACCTAACCTACACATTCCTGAACCCTGTGGGCAATTTCCCATGGCCAATTTGCCTAACCTGCACATCTTTGGATTGTGGAAGGAAACCACAGCAAACCCACACAGACATGGGGAGAATGTGCAAACTCCACACGAACAGTTGACCAAGGGTGGAATTGAACCCAGGTCGTTGGAGCTGTGAAGCAGCAGTGCTAACCACTGAGCTATCATCCCACCCCAACAGGAACAGAGACTGTTCATTTCACAGGCCCTGGTTTCACAGATTTTTAATACAGTTATGGAATTCAGCGTCACAATATATTTGGGAGAGTCCAATACATAACACATCAAATTATTATCTATTTAAGTAGTCACTTAAAAGTGTACAACTGAAACCATTTGCCTTTCAATAGTTTCATTGGACTGGGGTAAATGCTGCTTTACTAGTAGGGTGCAGCTTTCATGAGAAGGATATTTGTAAGCTTGAAAAACCAGACAGTCAGCTTACAGTTGTGTATTGGGCAGTGAGACACAGTCCACTTCTTATATTCATGCAGCGACCACTACCTTCCCCATAGTGTTCCGGTGCATTATCATAAACTCAAAAGTCAAGTCCCTAGTTTGTGGTTGTTAACTAAGGATGGATGCTATAAGGAAGATACCACCCCTCAGGCCTACAAAGGAGATGTTTGTGTTCATGTGTTGGATGGAAAAAGTGCAAATGAAGAAAAAAAAAGCAATGATTTATGAACAGCAATCTATGAACCTTTGTGAGAGGTTGAGAAATTCTCCTTAATAGAGAAAATGGCATATTGAGGCAATTTCACCCTTCAAACCTGTGGAGCCATAAAATATTATCATAGTCGATTATCCGACTTAGTACCCTGTTCTCACTTTTTCCCTTTGATCCTTTTAGCCCTAAGAGCTATATCTAACTCTTCGTGATGAATTTCAATGTTTTAACCTCAGCCGCTTTCCATGGCAGAGAATTCCAGAGGCTCTCTCCTCTCTGGGTGAAGGCATTCCTCCTCATCTCAGCCCGAAATGGCTTACCCCATATTGTTGGACTGTGACTTCTGGTTTTGGACTACCCAGTAATCAGAAACATCCTTCCTGTATTTTCCCTGTTTAGTTCTCTTTGAATTGAATGGGTTTCGATTCAGGGGGTACCTACCCCCTCCAGTGAATAGAGACCTACCTGACACATTCTCTCTTCAGATGTCAGTCCTGCCGTCTCCGGAATCAGTCATTTGCTGCATTCCCTCCAGAGCCAGAATTTCCTTCCTCAGATAAGGAGACCGAAACTGAACACAATATTCCAAGTGCGGCCCTGTACAACTGCAGCAAGTTGCTCTTGTGCTTGAATTGCCTCACTATGAAGGTCACATTATAGGCTGTTAGGGTCCTTGCTTTATAAGCTTATATTTGAATGGATATAGTGATTAAACTGCAGTGTGTTAGAATGAAGCAGACTGGTCACAGAGTTGAATCTAACAGCCTGTATCCTGCAAGAGACCTCTGTTCACCAGCTATCCAAAGCTGTTCAATGGAATGGCATTACCCAACTTGTCCCAACTTGACCGCAAATGACTTTCTACTTTTACCGGAGTCATGAGTCTTCCTGTCCTTCTCCAATGCTGAATGGTGTAGGATTGTGCTGTACTCTGACAAATGTTTCTGAGTGAAAACCCTTGCCTCGACCTGAGAAATGTTGCTGGAGGTTTCCTATGATCAACATTAAATAAGTCTTAAATAATCGAGAGTAGGTGCCTTATAGACTGCAGTTTTGAATGAAATACAAAACTCACCGCAGTAATTGACAAGAGAAGGAAGGAGATGTACCTCCTCATTATACCTAACACCATGGAAGAGATAAGTTGAAAAGTCTTGAGATAAGAGCACATTAATAATGGACACAGTGATTTGAAGATGTCTTTCTGCAGAGTAAAAGTGCATAGAAGAGGAAGTTTGTCTGGGAGTATGTTGCATTTGGACTTTAGGAGAAAAACATGCAGAATGTTTAACAAGCAGCTGTTATGTAGTCTCAAGAAACTGAGAGAAGATGTATTGTGAAGGAGAGATTTGAGTTAGATGTGAATACAGGTGCCAGTGGTCTGTTAAAACAACATTGGACAGAGAAATTCAGGTGCCCAATATGGGGTCTCGGACCTCATTTCCATAAACCTATTAAGCCATTTGAGGCTAACATATGGTAAAGCTCTGTGTCCCTGCAGTGTTAACACTGCCTCTCAAGTACATAAGGAGGGGGATCAGCAGGCCGGATAAACAATAACCAGAACTTTGGGGGAAAGTTGGAAACCTACCGGCAACTACATGCTATGGAAGTCTCACTTTGCTCTCTCTTTAATGTCCTCCAACTCCATAATAACTGTGGGCTATCTGAGCTCCTTTGATTCTGGTCTCGTGCACTCTCAATTATAATCGCTCCACCATTGCTCTGTAATTTCCTCCCTACACCTTTCCACCTGGCTATCTTGCTTTCCTTGTTCAAAACCCCCACCATTTGACAAAGCTTTTTGCTGTCTGATGTAAAATTGCCTGATGTAACTCAGTATTGTACTCTGCTTTATAAAGCACCTTGTGATATTCGGTTAATGGTGCTGTGCGATTGTAAGTCGGTGTTGTTATATGCTTTGAATATGAGGCTAAGAGGTTCTCTCCTCTATGCTCTCCCTTATCAGTGCATATATCTTGAGCATTATGTCAGACATAACCTCTGACCAGAAATGTGTGGCTTTTCTACTGATTTAAGGGCCAGACTATTTATTTCAAATATTACTGCTGTCTAAATCTAGAGACGCAGGAAGTTTTCTGGGTTTAAATCCCACCATGACGTCTGGAGCTAAGACACTACCGTTGACCATGAACCCATTGCTGATTGTCAGAAACCCCACCTAGTTCACTAATGCCCTTTAGGGAAGGAAACGGCCAACCTTACCTGCTCTGGACTCCATGTGATTCCAGACCCGTATTGATGTGGTTGACTCTGAACTGCCCTCTGGGCAATTAGGGTTGAGCAATAACTGCTGGCCCAGCCAGCAATGCCCTCATCGCATGAATGTATTAACAAAAAGCTCTAAGACACAAGCCTGAAGAAACCTGTGTTCAGAGAAAGATTCTATCCCATCAGCACTGCTTAATTGGTACATTTCGCCCACTGTACCAGCTTCAGGTGTACTCCTAACAATTTCATGTGACAAATGAAGAGGGACAAAGCAAAACAGTCAGAGGTAAGCCAAGCTAATTAATGAGTTTTGGCATCTGCTACTAAATTCCAATTGCTTTCTTAATAGCAGTGCCATTGATGCTTGCACTTGGATAAATGTAGATTCGTGGAATGAATCTTTTAATTGATACTGATTTCACTGTTTGCATTCTGCTCATTCATAGGTTTTAAGCAGTGTCCTCATATTCTTTTGGTCAATTAATGTTGACACAGGAAGAAGATATAAATTGTCAGGAAGGTGCCATTAGCACACTCTTCCAGGAATGATGTCTCGCACTTGAATAAGAAAATCCCCTCGGGACTTTATCCTTCAATTCTCTAAAAGCACATTTGCTCATTGTTGATGGATGTTCGCACGCACACGCATGCAGACAGCAACCTGTACTCAAAATGCAAATATCTGGCAACTTCCTCTGTTGATGATTAGTGACAGAAACAAGTATCTAACTTCATTGAATAATAGTATTGGGAACACTGTCAGAACCAAGATGAAAAGTTATTAAGGTGCATGATCAAGCATGGCATTATTTAGAAAGGTACCAGATTTTGAACTGGCACCATAATGTGAGCCTTGCCTCCATCAGGATAATTTTAGCTTGTAAAGCTTGTGTTAACTTCCATAGCATAAAAACTACACATAGATAAAGTGGTATGGAAAGATTCGACAGACATTTATTACACCACCATTATTATTACTTGTCCAGTTCTCTGGTCGCCCTGTTATAGGAACGATATTATTAAGCTGAAGAGGATTCAGAAGAGATTTACCAGGATGTTGCTGGGAATGGAGGGTTTGAGTTATTAGGAGAGGCTGGGTAGGCTGGCACTTTTTTTACTGGAGCGTAAGAGGTTGAGGGGTGACCTTATAGAGGTTTATAAAATCATGAGAGGTCTAGATAAGGTGGATGACAGGCTTCTTTACTCTTGGGTGGGGATTTCAAGACTGGGGGCATATTTTTAAGGTGAAAAGAGAAAGATTTAAAAAAGAGACATGAGGGGCAATTTTATTTCTAGAGAGTGGTTTGTGTGCAGAATGAACTTGCAGAGGAAGTGGGTGGATGCGATTACAGTTACACTGTTTAAAAGACATTTGGATATGCACTTGAATAGGAAATGTTCAGAGGGATATGGACCAAGTGCAGCAGGTGGAACTGGTTTAGTTTGGGATTATGGTCGGCATGATCTGTAGGGTCTATTTCTGTGCTGTCTGACTGTATAACTCCTGTTTCATACATATTAAAGATGCATATCAGTGCCCGGAGTAATATTAACCTATTAGATTAGGAAAAGAAACATGTGCTCATCAGCTGTCATGCTTTAGGAGGCTATTGGTAAGATGGAGCCTGAGGCCTTTATATATTCAAGTCACAGGCAATGATATAGGGATGATATCATGAGCATGTCTCTTAGAGGTATACTGCTCACCGAAGTATAACACAACACATTTCATCCCTGATCTAAGCTGATTTTGTTTATTTAAGGCGAGGCATAACAAAACTATTACAATTGACCTGTAGCTAGGGCCACTATTAGTGATTTCTATTTTGCTACCTGGGAAATATGAATGCATGGTGTTTGCATAGGACTGGGTTAGGTTTTACTGTGAGGTATCATGACACAACAGACCACCGAGATTTCTGCAGGGGGATGGGGTTTAGTTTGAACCCCCTTCACCTGTGGGAAGGGAAAAGGCAGAGTGTAATATGGAGGAGGCCACAGGAGTGGTGTGAAATAAAGTGAAGATCAGGCATCCCAGTAGAAGGTGGAGATCAGGATCAATCTCAAAATGTATTGGAGACATTACGAGGGAGATCAGTGGATTCCTGAGAGGGCAGATTCTGAAAGTTGGGAAGAGATCATAGTGTCATAGAGTCGTAGAGATGTACAGCGCAGAAACAGAGCCTTCAGAGGACCCCGTGAGGGGAGCTTGCAGGACGATCAGGCTCCTTTTGTCCGATCGCAGAGGATTAGTTAGACAGGCAGTTACGCTGGATCCAGCCGGCCAATGGAATGATAGTTCCTGATCCAGCTGTCACTCCCCTCCGATGAGCTGATGATTCCCCCACTTCCCCCAGATCCATTTCCAGCAAATGATGGTGAGGCTAGTGGTGGGACATAAATATTTAAAGCTAAAACCCCACCCAACACAAACTCATTGGCTTTTCAGGATTAATCTTCCCTCCTTACAATCAGGACTCAGACCTGAAGACCACCCTTGGGTGATGGTACCAGAATGTCATGGTCCCTCCCAGAGTCTGCACTTTAACAGTATACTGAGGGAGTGCTGCACTGTACCTGTCCTGAGGGGATGCTGCACTGTACTGAGGGGGTGCTGCACTGTCTCTGTCCCGAGGAGATGCTGCACTGTACTGAGGGAGTGCTGCACTGTACTAAGGGGGTGCTGCACTGTCTCTGTCCCGAGGAGATGCTGCACTGTACTGAGGGAGTGCTGCACTGCCCCTCTCCTGAGGGGATGCTGCGCTGTACTGAGGGAGTGCTGCACTGTACGGAGGGAGTGCTGCACTGCCCCTCTCCTGAGGGGATGCTGCGCTGTACTGAGGGAGTGCTGCGCTGTACTGAGGGAGTGCTGCACTGTCCCTGTCGCGAGGGAGTGCTGCACTTTCCCTGTCCTGAGGGGATGCTGCACTGTCCCTGTCCCAAGGCGATACTGCACTGCACTGAGGGAGTGCTGCACTTTCCCTGTCCTGAGGGGATGCTGCACTGTACTGAGGGAGTGCTGCACTGTTCCTGTCCCGATGGGGTGCTGTACTGCACTGGGGGAGTGCTGCGCTGTCCCAGTCCCAAGGGGGTGTTGTACTGCGCTGGGGGAGTGCTGCACTGTCCCTGTCCTGAGGGGGTGCTGCACTGTCCCTGTCCTGAGGGAGTGCTGCACTGTACTGAGGGAGTGCTGCACTGTCCCTGTCCTGAGGGGGTGCTGCACTGTCCCTGTCCCAAGGGGATGCTGCACTGTACTGAGGGAATTCTGCACTGTCCTGAGGGAGTGCTGCACTGTCCCTGTCCCGAGGGAGTGCTGCACTGTACTGAGGGAGTGCTGCACTGTTCCTGTCCCGAAGGTGTGCTGAACTGTTCCTGTAGTGAGGGAGTGCTGCGCTGCACAGTACTGAGGGGGTGCTGCACTGTCACTGTCCCAAGGGGATGATACACTGTACTGAGGTAGTGCTGCACTGTCCCTGTCCCCATGGGGTGCTGCACTGTCACTTTCCCAAGGGGGTGCTGCACTGTACTGAGGGAGTGCTGCACTGTCCCTGTCCCAATGGGGTGCTGCACTGTCCCTGATCCGAGGGGTTGCTGTACTGTACTGAGGGAGTGCTGCACGGTCCCTGTCCTGAGGGAGTGCTGCATTGTCCCTGTCCCAAGGGGTGCAGCAGTGTCCCTGTCCCGAAGGAGTGCTGAACTGTCCCTGTCCTGAGGGAGTGCTGCACTGTCCCTGTCCCGATGGGGTGCTGTACTGCACTGGGGGAGAGCTGCACTGTCCCTGTCCTTAGGGGGTGTTGTACTGTACTGAGGGAGTGCTGCACTGTCCCTGTCTCAAGGGGGTGCTGCACTGTACTGAAGGAGTGCTGCACTGTCACAGTCCCAAGGGGATGCTGCACTGTCCCTGTGCTGAGGGTGTGCTGCAATGTACTGAGGGAGTGCTGCACTGTACTGAGGGAGTGCTACACTGTCCCTGTCCTGAGACCATGCTGCACTGTACTGAGGGAGTGCAGCACTCCCTCAGGACAGGGACAGTGCAGGTCTCCCTCAGTACAGAGCAGCATCCTCTCAGGACAGGGACAGCGCAGCATCCTCTCAGGACAGGGACAGTACAGCATCCCCTCGGGACAAGGACAGTGCAAAACGCCCTCAGTACAGTGCAGTATCGCCTTGGGACAGGGACAGTGCAGCACTCCCTCAGTACAGTGCAGCACCCCTTGGGACAGGGACAGTGCAGCACTCCCTCAGTACAGTGCAGCATCCCCTCGGGACAGAGACAGTGCAGCACTCCCTCACAACAGGGACAGTGAAGCACTCCCTCAGGACAGGGACAGTGCAGCACTCCTTCAGTACAGTGCAGCACTCCCTCAGTACAGTGCAGCACCCCTTGGGACAGGGACAGTGCAGCACTCCCTCAGTACAGTGCAGCATCCCCTCGGGACAGAGACAGTGCAGCACTCCCTCACAACAGGGACAGTGAAGCACTCCCTCAGGACAGGGACAGTGCAGCACTCCTTCAGTACATTGCAGCACTCCCTCAGTACAGTGCAGCACACCTTGGGACAGGGACAGTGCAGCACTCCCTCAGGACAGTACAACATCCCCCCAGGACAGGGACAGTGCAGCACCCCCTCAGGACAGGGACAGTGCAAAACGCCCTCAGTACAGTGTAGCATCCCCTCAGGAAAGGGACAGTGCAGCACTCCCTCAGTACAGTGGAGCATCCCCTCAGGACAGGGACAGTGCAGCACCCCCTCAGTACAGTGCAGCACCCCCTCGAGACAGGGACAGTGCAGTACTCCCTCATTACAGTGCAACAGCCCCTCAGGACAAGGACAGTGCAGCACTCTCTTGGAACAGGGACAGTGCAGCACTCCCTCGGGACAGGGACAGTGCAGCACCCCCTCGGGACAGGGACAGTGCAGCACTCCCTCAGTGAAGTGCAGCACCCCCTCAGTACAGTGCAGCACTTCCTCAATGCAGTGCAACACTCCCTCAGGACAGGGACAGTGCAGAACCCCCTTGGGACGGTGACAGTGCAGCACTCCCTCAGTACAGTGCAGCATTCTCTCGGGACAGGGACAGTGTAGCACTCCCTCAGTACAGTGCAGCACTCCCTCAGCACAGTGCAGCACACCCTCAGGACAGGGACACAGCATCACCCCCATGGGACTTTGACAGTGCAGCACTCCCTCAGTACAGTGCAGCACTCCCTCAGCACAGTGCAGCACACCCTCAGGACAGGGACACAGCAGCACCCCCTTGGGACAGTGACAGTGCAGCATCCCCTCGGGACAGTGACAGCGCAGCATCCCCTCAGGACAGGGACAGTGCAGCTCCTCCTTGGGACAGTGGCAGTGCAGCACTCCCTCAGTCTAGCGCAGCATCCCCTCAGGACAGGAACAGTGCAGCACCCCCTCAGTACAGTGCAGCACCCCATCGAGACAGGGACAGTGCAGCACTCTCTCAGTACAGTACAACACCCCCTCAGGACAGGGACAGAGCAGCACTCCCCCAGTACAGTGCAGCACCCCATCGGGACAGGGACAGTGCAGCACTCCCCCAGTGCAGTGCAGCACTCTCTCAGTACAGTGCAGCACTCCCTCAGGACAGGGACAGCGCCGCATCCCCTTGGGACATTGACAGTACAGCACTCCCTCAATACATGCAGCATGCTCTCAGGACAGGGACAGTGCAGCTCTCCCCCAGTGCAGTACAGCACCCCATCGGGACAGGGACAGTATTGCACTGTCTCAGTGCAGCGCAGCACCCCCTCAGGACAGGGACAATGCAGCACTCCCCCAGTGCAGTGCAGCACCCCATCGGGACAGGGACAGTGTAGCACTCCCTCAGTATAGTGCAGCATCCCCTCAGGACAGGGACAGCGCAGCACCCCCTTGGGACAGGGACAGCACATCACTCCCTCAGTACAGTGCAGCTTTCCCTCGGGACAGGGACAGTGTAGCACTCCCTCAGTAAAGTCAGCACTCCCTCAGTATAGTGCAGCACTGTACTGAGGGAGTGCTGCACTGTCCCTGTCCCAGAGAGTACTGCACTGTCCCTGTTCCAAGAAAGTGCTGCACTGTCCCTGTCCCATTGGGGTGCTGCACTGCTCTGGGGGAGTGCTGCACTGTCCCTGTCCTGAGGGAGTGCTACACTGTCCCTGTCTCGAGGGGCTGCTGCACTGTCCTGTCCCGAGGGAGTGCTGCACTGTTCCTGTCCTGAGGGAGTGCTGCACTGTACTGAGGGAGTGCTGCATTATCCCTGTCCCGAGAGAGTGCTGCACTGTCCCTGTCCCGAGAGAGTGCTGCACTGTCCCTGTCCTGAGGGGGTGTTGCAATGTACTGAGGGAGTGTTGCACTGTCACTGTCCCGAGGAGGTGCTGCACTGTACTGAGGGAGTGCTGCACAGTCCCTGTTCCGAGGGGGTGCTGCACTGTACTGAGGGAGTACTGCACTGTCCCTGTCCCGAGGGGATGCTGCACTGTACTGAGCGAGTGCTGCACTATCCCTGTCCCGAGGGGGTGTTGTACTGCACTGGGGGAGTGCTGCACTGTCCCTGACCCGAGGGGATGCTGCATTGTACTGAGGAAGTGCTGCACTGTCCCTGTCCTGAGAGAGTGCTGCACTGTCCCTGTCCTGAAGGGGTGCTGTACTGTCCCTGTCCCAAGAGGATGCTGCACTGTACTGAGGGGGTGATGCACTGTCCCTGTCCTGAGGGAGTGCTGCACTGTCCATGTCCCAAGGGGTGTTGCACTGTACTGAGGGAGTGCTGCACTGTCCCTGTCCTGAGGGAGTGCTGCACTGTCCCTGTCGCGAGGGAGTGCTGCACTGTCCCTGTCCTGAGGGGGTCCTGCGCTGTCCCTGTCCTGAGAGGATGCTGCATTGTACTGAGGGCATTTTGCACTGTCCCTGTCCCGAGGGAGTGCTGCACTGTCCATGTCCCAAGGGGTGTTGCACTGTACTGAGGGAGTGCTGCACTGTCCCTGTCCTGAGGGAGTGCTGCACTGTCGCTGTCCTGAGGGAGTGCTGCACTGTCCCTGTCGCGAGGGAGTGCTGCACTGTCCCTGTCCTGAGGAGGTCCTGCGCTGTCCCTGTCCTGAGGGGATGCTGCACTGTACTGAGGGCATTTTGCACTGTCCCTGTCCCGAGGGGATGCTGTACTCTCCCTGTCCTGAGGGGATGCTGCACTGTACTGAGGGAGTGCTGTACTGTCCCTGTCGCTGGGGAGTGCTGCACTGTCCCTGTCCTGAGTGGGTGCTGCGCTGTCCCTGTCCTGAGGCGATGCTGCACTGTACTGAGGGAGTGCTGTACTGTCCCTGTCGCTAGGGAGACCTGCATTGTCCCTGTCCTGAGGGAGTGCTGCACTGTACTGAGGGAGACCTGCACTGTCCCTGTCCTGAGGGAGTGCTGCACTCCCTCAGGACAGGGACATTGTAGAACCCCCTTGGGACAGTGACAGTGCAGCATCCCTCAGTACAGTGCAGCATGATCTCGGGACAGGGACAGTGTAGCACTCCCCCAGTACAGTGCAGCACTCCCTCAGTACAGTGCAGCACACCCTCAGGACAGGGACACAGCAACACCCCCTTGGGACAGTGACAGTGCAGCATCCCCTCGGGACAGTGACAGCGCAGCATCCCCTCAGGAAAGGGACAGTGCAACTCCTCCTTGGGACAGTGGCAGTGCAGCACTCCCTCAGTACAGCGCAGCATCCCCTCGAGACAGGGACAGTGCAGCACCCCCTCGAGACAGGGACAGTGCAGCACTCTCTCAGTACAGTGCAGCATGCTCTCAGGACAGGGACAGTGCAGCTCTCCCCCAGTGCAGTACAGCACCCCATCGGGACAGGGACAGTATTGCACTCTCTCAGTACAGCGCAGCACCCCCTCAGGACAGGGACAGAACAGCACCCCCTCAGTACAGTGCAGCTTTCCCTCGGGACAGGGACAGTGTAGCACTCCCTCAGTAAAGTCAGCACTCCCTCAGTATAGTGCAGCACTGTACTGAGGGAGTGCTGCACTGTCCCTGTCCCGAGAGTGTGCTGCACTGCTCTGGGGGAGTGCTGCACTGTCCCTGTCCTGAGGGAGTGCTGCATTGTCCCTGTCCCAAGGGGTGCTGCACTGTCCCTGTCCCAAGTGGTGCTGCACTGTACTGATGGAGTGCTGCACTGTCCCTGTCCCGAAGGAGTGCTGAACTGTCCCTGTACAGAGGGAGTGCTGCACTGTCCCTGTCCCAAGGGGATGCTGCACTGTCCCTGTTCTGAGGGAGTGCTGCGCTGCACTGTACTGAGGGGGTGCAGCACTGTACTGAGGGGGTGATGCTCTGTCCCTGTCCCGAGGGGATGCTACACTGTACTGAGGGAGTGCTGCACGATCACTGTCTCAAGGGAGTGCTTCACTGTCCCTGTCCCGATGGGGTGCTGCACTGTACTGAGAGAGAGCTGCACTGTCCCTGTCTCGAGGGGGTGCTGCACTGTACTGAGGGAGTGTTGCACTGTCACTGTCCCGAGGAGATGCTGCACTGTACTGAGGGAGTGCTGCACTGTCACTGTCCCGAGGGGATGCTGCACTGGACTGAGGGAGTGCTGCACTGTCCATGTCCCAAGGGGGTGCTGCACTGTCCCTGTCCCGAGGGTGTGCTGCACTGTACTGAGGGTGTGCTGCACTGTACTGAGGGAGTGCTGCACTGTACTGAGAGAGTGCTGCACTATCAAAGTCCCAAGGGGGTGCTGCTGTGTCCCTGTCCTGAGGATGAGCTGCACTGTACTGAGGGAGTGCTGCACTGTTCTGAGGGAGTGCTACACTGTCCCTGTCCCGAGAGCATGCTGCACTGTATTGAAGGAATGCTGCACTGTACTGGGGGAGTGCTGCACTGTCACTGTCCCAAGGGGGTTCTGCACTGTCCCTGTCCTGAGGGAGTGCTGCACTGTCCCTGTCCCGAGAGAGTGCTGCACTGTCCCTGTCCCGAGGGGGTGCTGCACTACTCTGGGGGAGTGCTGCACTGTCCCTGTCCTGAGGAGATGCTGCATTGTCCCTGTCCTGAGGGGGTGCTGCGCTGTCCCTGTCCTGAGGGGATGTTGCCCTGTACTGAGGGAGTGCTGCACTGTGCCTGTCCTGAGGGGATGCTGCATTGTCCCTGTCCTGAGGGGGTGCTGCGCTGTCCCTGTCCTGAGGGGATGCTACCCTGTACTGAGGGAGTGCTGCACAGTCCCTGTCCTGAGGGAGTGCTGCACTGTACTGCGGGGGTTACTGCACTGCACTGAGGGAGTGCTGCACTGTCCCTGTCCTGAGGGAGAGGGTGTGCTGCACTGTACTGAGGGAGTGCTGCACTGTACTGAGAGAGTGCTGCACTATCAAAGTCCCAAGAGGGTGCTGCTGTGTCCCTGTCCTGAGGGTGAGCTGCACTGTACTGAGGGAGTGCTACACTGTCACTGTCCCAAGGGGGTTCTGCACTGTCCCTGTCCTGAGGGGATGCTGCCCTGTACTGAGGGAGTGCTGCACTGTGCCTGTCCTGAGGGGATGCTGCATTGTTCCTGTCCTGAGGGGGTGCTGCGCTGTCCCTGTCCCGAGGGGATGCTGCCCTGTACTGAGGGCGTGTTGCACTGTCCCTGTCCCAAGGGGATGCTGTACTGTCACTCTCCCGAGGGGATGCTGCACTGTACTGAGGGAGTGCTGCACTGCCACTGTCCCAAGGGGGTGCTGCACTGTCCCTGTCTTGAGGGAGTGCTGCACGGTACTGAGGGAGTGCTGCATTGTACTGAGAGAGTGCTGCACTATCAAAGTCCCAAGGGGGTGCTGCTGTGTCCCTGTCCTGAGTGTGAGCTGCACTGTACTGAGGGAGTGCTACACTGTCACTGTCCCAAGGGGGTTCTGCACTGTCCCTGTCCTGAGGGAGTGCTGCACTGTACTGCGGGGGTTCTGCACTGCGGGAGTGCTGCACTGTCCCTGTCCTGAGGGACTGCTGCACTGTCCCTGTCCTGAGGGAGTGCTGCACTGTACTGCGGGGGTTACTGCACTGCACTGAGGGAGTGCTGCACTGTCCCTGTCCCGAGAGAGTGCTGCACTGTCCCTGTCCCGAGGGGGTGCTGCACTGCTCTGGGGGGGTGCTGCGCTGTCCCTGTCCTGAAGGGATGCTGCCCTGTACTGAGGGAATGCTGCACTGTGCCTGTCCTGAGGGGATGCTGCATTGTCCCTGTCCTGAGGGGGTGCTGCGCTGTCCCTGTCCCGAGGGGATGCTGCCCTGTACTGAGGGCGTATTGCACTGTCCCTGTCCCAAGGGGATGCTGTACTGTCCCTGTCCTGAGGTGCTGCTGCTCTGTACTGAGGGAGTGCTGCACTGTCCCTGTCCTGAGGGGATGCTGCACTGTACTGAGGGAGTGCTGCGCTGTCCCTGTCCTGCGGGGATGCTGCACTGTCCCTGTCCTGCGGGGATGCTGCACTGTACTGAGGGAGTGCTGCATTGTCCCTGTCCTGAGGGAGTGCTGCACTGTCCCTGTCCTGCGGGGATGCTGCACTGTACTGAGGGAGTGCTGCACTGTCCCTGTCCTGAGGGAGTGCTGCACAGTACTGAGGGTGTGCTGCACTGTCACTGTCACAAGGGGGTGCTGCACTGTCCCTGTCCCGACAGGATGCTGCACTGTCCCTGTCCTGAGGGAGTGCTGCACTGTCCCTGTCCTGCGGGGATGCTGCACTGTACTGAGGGAGTGCTGCACTGTCCCTGTCCTGAGGGAGTGCTGCACAGTACTGAGGGTGTGCTGCACTGTCCCTGTCTTGAGGGAGTGCTGCACTGTACTGAGGGAGTGCTGCACTGTACTGAGGGGGTGCTGCACTGTCACTGTCACAAGGGGGTGCTGCACTGTCCCTGTCGCGACGGGATGCTGCACTATCCCTGTCCCAAGGGTGTGTTGCACTGTCCCTGTCTTGAGGGAGTGCTGCACTGTACTGAGGGAGTGCTGCACTGCATTGAGGGAGTGCTGCACTGTGCCATCCCGAGAGAGTGCTGCACTGTCCCTGTCCCGAGGTGGTGCTGCACTGTCCCTGTCCCGAGGTGGTGCTGCACTGCTCTGGGGGAGTACTGCACTGTCTCTGTCCTGAGGGGGTGCTGCACTGTACTGAGGGAGTGTTGCACTGTCACTGTCCCAAGAGGATGCTGCACTGTACTGAGGGAGTGCTGCACTGTCACTGTCCCGAGGGGGTGCTGCACTGTCCCTATTCCAAGAGAGTGCTGCACTATCCCTGTCCCGAGGGGGTGTTGCGCTGTACTGAGGGAGTGCTGCACTGTCTGTGATGCTGTTTTCAGAGTGGCACATGTCGACATTCTCAAGTGGGAATGAAGCTTCCCATGAAGGGTTAATGTCTACCCCAGGAGATCTGGCAAATATTTATCCCTCAACTCACACCCAGAAAGATATGAGATTATCTGACTGCTCTTTTTGCACTAGTTACTTGCAAATGACTTTTATTTATAGCAGTGACCATCCTTTAAAAGTACATAATTAACTGTGAAATCTCTGGGGTATCCTGAAGATCAATAAAGAAGCAAATTCTTACTTTCCATGAAGAGTACTCACTCCCCCAGCCAACACACTGAAGCTAATGTCAAATTTCTCTAAATTGCTACCACAAATGTATATATCAATCTGAATGCTCATCATCTATTTGACTGATCTATTCGCAAAAATCTAGTTTCCTCTGAGCACAGCATCTAAATGTCCTTGAAGAATTCCACAGTTTTAACCGGAAGTACAATGTGGAAAAGACTATTATATTTATTAATCATGCTTCATGGAATGTTTCTTGACCTGAGCGTTAAACCCACTGCTGTGACTATCTCGTTACTATGGCCTGTTGTACTGACATATAGCTTTGATCAGCATTTTCTGTTACTATACTTGGTCTGCTCTAATTTGAATAAGTTTTTCTTAACTTTCCTCATACCTTAGTTGTCAGATACTTGGTATAATTTTGGTAACTTCTTTGCTCAGAACCATAAGAAGCTTAGAGAATTGTGAACACAGCCCAGTCTATCACACAAGCCAACCTTTCATCGATTGACTCCGTCTACACTTCTCACTCGGGAAGGCAGCCATCATTATCAAAGGCCCCTCCCACCCTGGTTATAATCTTTTCCAATCTCTTCCAGACGGTACAAAAACTTAAGTACACGGACCAACAGATTCAAGAACAGCTTCTTCCCCGTTGTTATTAGATGTCAGAATGGATGTATCAATTTTTAAATTTAATGTTGACCTCCCTCTTTGCCCACCTTCTCTGCAGCTGTATTTCTCACTCTGTTTTATTACCCTAATGTATTTTGTCTGGCATGATCTGGCTGTACAGCACACAAAACCACACTTTTCACTGTACCTAGGTACATGCAACAATAATAAATCATATCAAATTAAATTAAATAATCTCACTGGCCTTTCCCAGTTACAATCCCAGATATTTTCAGCAATGCCAGCATGATCCAAAACAAACATAGGTGTCAAAACATGGCGCTGTTTCAGTAATGATTGGTCTCGAAATTATATTGTGCTGATCTGCAATAGCAACGCAGTTCACCCCGCTGTTTGTTTACTACCATAAAATAATACAATACGACTGTGTGAGGAAGTTGCATTGCCACTCCCAACATGTCTTTCAGCCTTCCTTAAGCAGTTTAACTCCATTCGTAAATTCCCTCTTTTTCTCCCGATGTTGTGGAAATTGTTGCACTTGCTTGAGTTGAATTTCATTCACCACTATCCTGTCCAGTGGCATATCTCGAATTGTTTCTCCACCTCCTTGGCTACTCCATCAGATTTAGCTGTTGTCTTCCCATTTCCCCTTCACCCTTACCCTGACCTACCTCACCGTTTCCTTTTCTCAGTAAACTGCATTTATCAAAGCTCCAAATCTGACGAGGGACACCCTTTCCCGTAATCTTATCCACAGACTTATTTATGCACTTCCTTGATGATTTAGAGTCATAGTGATGTAGAGCAGGGAAACAGACCCTTTAGTTTGACTCGTTCATTCCGACCAGATATCCTAAATTAATTGAGTCCCATTTGCCAGCATTTGGTCCATATCCCTCTAAACCCTTCCTATTCATATACCCATCCAGATGCCTTTTAAATGCTGTAATTGTACCATCCTCCACCACTTCCTCTGGCAGCTCATTCCATTCATGCACCACCCTCTGTGTGAAAACGTTGCCCCTTAGGTCTCTTTTAAATCTTTCCTCTCTCAGCTTAAACCTGTGGACTCCTCTTTCTGGGAAAAGACCTTGACTATTCATCTTATCCATGCCCTTCATGGTTTTATAATTTTCTATAAGAGTTAATAAAGTGTATCACTGGATAAAACACAGTAGGTCAGGCAGCATCCAAGGAGCAGGAGATTCGATGTTTTGTGCCTGCCCCTTCATCAGGTCATGCCTGAAATATTGACTCTCCTGCTCCTTGGATGCTGCCTGACCTGCTGTGCTTTTTCCAGCAGTACCCTTTATCAACTTTGACTCTACAGCATTTGCCATCCTCACTATCTCCTAAACCTCTCTAAGGTCACCTCTCAGCCTCCAACGCTCCAGGGAAAACAGCCCCAGCCTATTCAGCCTCTCCCTATAGCTCAAGCCCTCTAATCCTGGCAACATCCTTGTAAATCTGAGACCCAGATTTGAACACAGTATTCTGAAAGCGGCCTTACCAGTGTCCTGTACAGCCACAGCATGACCTGTCAATTACCTGTACATGATGGTCTTATTCCTGTAAAATATCAAAGAAGCTACTTTGGAAGAATTTCCACTTTCTGAAACCACACTCGTTGCCTTTTATTAGGTTCACTTTTTATTCTTAAATTTGCTCATGATGGTTATTTTGCCAGTTATTGATATAAAAGCAAAGGGTTGAGTAACAGAAATCAGACCATTTCCTGATTTCACCATTCAGAAACCTCTTAATCCCACAATGTTTTCAATTCAGTTAGATGTAAGCAAGTTTCAGAAAACTGCCTCACTAGGGAAGCCCGAGGTAGCAACAGGAGTATGCAGGCGGTGAGGTGGACTGCTTAAAAGGCTTGTCTCTGTTCTTGGAGACATTGAAACCATCTTCTACATGGTTATTAGGCCCCTTGGTCCTTGACCCCTCGCTTACCTCTTTCCATTCTCCTTCCATGTATGCTCATATCTCATGCCCTCTCTCTACTCTGTCAAATCTACTGCACATCCCAATGTCCACCTCCATCTGTCTCCATAGCCCTTCCATCACCTTTATGTCCCTTCCATTACCTTAATCCAAATCTTCACCTTCCAGTACCCAACATGTACAGACCTGGTGAGTCATTGCTAACTTTGTAAAGTCTTTTAAATGCTCCTGAAACTGATACACCAAGGAACACAACTTTGAAAAACTCCTTTTTTCACTGTACCCATCTGAGTACATGTGCCAATAAAGCTAATTCAATTCAATTCAATTTTGAAAAATAACTCCTCATCTTAGATCTTTATAAAAAATAATCAATCGACTGCCGCCAAACAGCATGATACAATTTTTAATCCCTTTAGCACCCCTTAGTCCCATCCAAAGAAACAAGTAGGCAGTGGAAAAATCATATATAAGAAAGCTAGAATTCCTTTACAATTTCTGCACCCAGTTTCCTCCTGAGCTGAGTTCAACAGTTATTTTTGGAGCTATGCCAAGCATTCATAATGAGGCCTTCTGGAATAAACAGATGTTTGGTTTCTGGTGAGACAGATGCTGAGTTTCTGCATGCATGTATATGTTTTTGTGTGTTCTTGATAGTGGTGTAACAGAAATGTTAATTTGGCTGCCTGGCAGGAAAATCCATACCGATAGGATAACATACCTTGAAGATGACCTTATAGAGAGAGTCATGAAGATTCTGCAGCTTCAGTCTGTAACCTTGACAAGACATGTAACAGAGGGTGGCACGGTGGCTCAGTGGTTAGCACTGCTGCCTCACAGCACCAGGGTCCCAGGTTTGATTCACCCTTGGGTGACTGTCTTTGTGGAGCTTGCACATTCTCCCCGCGTTTGCGTGGGTTTCCTCCCACAGTCCAAAAATGTGCAGGTCAGGTGAATTGACCATGGTAAATTGCCCATAGTGTCAGGTGCATTAGTCAGAGGGAAATGGGTCTGGGTGGGTTACTCTTCGGAGGGTCGGTGTGGACTGGTTGGGCCGAATGGCCTGTTTCCACATTGTAGGGAATCTAATCTAAACCTACCCTTCCTGACAGACCAGAAGAAGTAAGTGGTGTGGATTAAGTTTCCTTTTCAAAGTGTTTACAGATTTGTCTCCTTTGGGTGAGGAAGGATTATGTGCCTTTGGGTTACATGCTATTTAAGCTACCCATCTCCCACATCGTTCTACCATTTATATATGAGGCATGTTGCAAATATTGACTGTAATATTTAGTCCAGTATCAGAGGGAAACTACTTGTGAACAAATGCTGAAATGCTTTTGTTATGATGTACAGTAGTATCAGACATCTTACTAGCCTTAGGAGTAGGATTTATGATTTCAAAGAGAAGGCTTGACTATGAACATCCTTGTACTTGCAATGGTATTTACATTTCATTGTCAGGTGTGTTGAAGTATATTGCTGCACAATATGTTGTGCATATTTTTGCATGATTGACTTGTGAATTCCAGATGTGCAAATGCTTTTCTTAAAAACTCATAATGTTTCAACGAAAGCAAATACTGAACACCTCTAGCATTGTGAATTCTGTCACCATGAGCCCTGTTAATGAGTAGGATAACCAACAGGCAACACCTGATTCCGTGGGTGATGTACAGAGTTACCATTAACACATAAAAGAACATCTCTGTCAACCTCATTTGCAAACACTGACTTTGAATGATGTATTTTTTTTTTAAATTGTTAGTGACATATCAGTGTTGCTGATAAAACCGGCATTTATTTCTGCCTGTAATTGGCTTTGGAGAGTGGCGATGAGTTACCTTCATTGCTGCAGTCTCCATGGTGTTGGATTTCCCACAGTGATGTTAAATTTGGATGTTCCAGGATTTTGACTCAGACCAATAGGTGGTCAGTAATATCTTCCCAAGTCAGGACTGTGATGGGAATGGACATCTAATAATCATAGAAACCCTACAGTTCAGAAAGAGGCCATTCAGCCCATTGAGTCTGTACTGACCCTCTGAAGAGCATCCTACCCAAACCCAGCCCCTTACTCTTTCACCCTGCACTTGCCATGGCCGATCCAACAAGACCGCACATCTTCAGACTTATTGAGTGATAACGCTTACTTCTTTGGATGCCATTTACAGGACTGTAACCTGATTCTATATCACAGAATCATTATGGTACAACAGGATGCCATTTGGTCCATCATGCTTGCACTGGCTTATGTGTAGGTGCATTTGCACACACAACCACTGTCAAGATCAGTCTCCAGATCCCCAGCATTGAGCAGGCACATTGTGTGTTGTAGTGATCTAATCCTGGATCCATCATTTTAAATTAACAACTGAAAAGTAGTGATGGAAAGCTAGGTAAATGACGGTTTTGAAAAAAAAATGAATGCTAATTAAAGATGTAATTGCAATTTCCTAATTGTGTGGGCAGCACCCTCTGTAGTGCAAGTTGGTGAGAGCATAAATTAGTGCTTTTCGTCAAGTTTTTTTTATTCATACAATTAATGCAAATGAATCTTTAGTATACTTCACAGCATCTTCATGCCCTTAGGAACTGACTTCCCCCATCCTGCCATTTACTGAAATGGGAGCGACTGGTTTTGCTTCACCCTCACTGATCTTCCATTCCCAGCCAGAGAGTGGCCAGCTTTATTTCACGGGAAGGAAGATGCTGCACAATGATGGCCAAAACTGGTATTGATCTAACACTTCGGGAGGATTGTATATGTCTGGCTAAGCCTGACTCTGCAGAAGTTGGCGTTTGGTTATGACAACTCTGTCTCCTTTGTTCCTTGAAGTTAACGTGCTTTTTGCTTTCTGATGTCGTTGCAGCCTTTGAAGTGTTGCAGCAATACCATATTCCCCATGCTTGACCGTTAGTCATTCAGTAACCCACCAACCCCGATCTCCCAAAAGGACGCTCCTGCAGAAGAAGCCTTTTGCTATTTTTGATATTATGTAGTTGGCTGTAAGTCCTACCTCACCCTGTTTCTGTCTACTATGGGGTAATCTATCCCTTACATGGCGAGAAAATGCCAAGGTGTTTAACATATGAGCGTAAGAACAAAGTGAACATGAAATGGGAGAAGTGATGTAAATCCCTATGGAAAAGAGAGATTTTAGGAGAGTTTTCATAAGAGGCTGTGAGAGGGTGACACAATGGCTCAGTGGTTAGCACTGCTGCCTCACAGCGCCAAGGACCCAGGTTTGATTCCATCCTTGGGTGACTGTCTGTGTGGACATTCTCCCCGTGTCTGCGTGCATTTCCTCCGGGTGCTCTGGTTTCCTCGCAATAGTCCAAACATGTTCAGGTTACATGGACTGGCCATGCTAAATTAACAATAGTGCTCAGGGATATACAGGTTAGATGGATAAATCATGGGAAATACAGGGTTACAGAAATACAGTAGGGGGATGGGTCTGTGTGGGATGCTGTACAGAGGGTCAGTATGGACTCGATGGGCTGAATGACCTGCTTCCTCACTGTAGGGATTCCATGAGAGGAGGCCGCGATGAGGGAGTTTCATCAGGAAAGACCAAGTGGCTGCAGTTTTTACCACCCAGTTAAAGAGAGAAATGTAGACAAAACCTGAAATGAGGGAATGGGGTGCAGAGATGAGATATGAGGCTGAAGAATGTTTTGAAGCTAGAGTAATGGGTGGATCACAGAGAAAGGTATAGATGCTGTTTAGGATTCAAACTTTAATGCATTAGGAGGTTATCTCGGCTGTGTCTTTGAGCTGAGGCAGTGAGCAATGGATGAGTGGGTCTTTTTACAGGACTGGTATGAATGAAGTAAATAATGGTGGAGTGATAGCATTCCCACCACTGATGTAGCTAGTAGTGGGTTCAAGCCCCACTCTGAACACACTGTCTCACAGCGGGGTTCGATTCCAGCCTCGGGCGACTGTCTGTGTGGAGTTTACACATTCGCCCCGTGTCTGTGTGGGTTTCCTCTGGGTGCTCTGGATTCCTCCTACAGTAGGAGAAAGTGAGGACTGCAGATGCTGGAGATCAGAGCTGAAAATGTGTTGCTGGAAAAGCGCAGCAGGTCAGGCAGCATCCAAGGAGCAGGATAATCAACGTTTCGGGCATAAGCCCCTTTTCAGGAATGAGCCTTTCTTCATGAGCCTTTCCTGAAGAAGGGCTCATGCCCGAAACGTCGATTGTCCTGCTCCTTGGATGCTGCCTGACCTGCTGCGCTTTTCCAGCACACATTTTCAGCATTCCTCCCACAGTCCAAAGATGTGCAAGTTAGGTTGTAGAGGCATGGGAAATGTTGAGTTACAGGGATAGGATGCAGGGGTGGGTCTGGGTTCTTCGCAGGGATGGTGTGGACTCAATGGGCCAAATGGCTTGCTTCCACACTGTAGGGATTCTATGACACTTCTCATGAGCTGAGGCAAAATAGGAGATTTTACGCAAATGTTAAAAGAAGGGGCTGTAAAATTCCAGAAAATGGGAAGGTTATGGTTATGTGAGTTCATTAAAATGTTAAAAATCGGAATGTCAATCCAAACCTGCTCACTTCTGGTTAAAGCAGAGCTAAGGGGCTGGTGCCCACTTTGATTCAAGGACTTAGTTTTTTTTTAGATTAGATTACTTACAGTGTGGAAACAGGCCCTTCGGCCCAACAAGTCCACAACGACCCACCCAGAACCATTCCCCTACATTTACCCCTTCACCTAACACTACGGGCAATTTAACTTGGCCAATTCACCTGACCTGCACATTTTTGGACTGTGGGAGGAAACCGGAGCACCCGGAGGAAACCCACACAGACACGGGGAGAACGTGCAAACTCCACACAGAGAGTCGCCTGAGGCAGGAATTGAATCCGGGTCTCTGGCGCTGTGAGGCAGCAGTGCTAACCACTGTGCCACCGTGCCGTATTGTATTAAGACTGAGTGCCACTGTTTCAGATTTCTTCTGGCTGTAAGATGGAAGAGAAAAATTAATTTGTTGTGTTGAAGGCACAGTAGCCGACACACAGGTTATTTTCTCGCCCTGGAAAGTGAGTGATGAGACAATGAGTGAAGAGGGTAAGCATGGCTATCCAGGTGAATCATCTGTCCACATGACAACTTCAGCAAAGGCTGTCTGTCTTTTGCTGACTGATTGGTGTGATTTTTCAAAGCTTCTCAATGTAACGCCATCCATCTCCGAGCTCCAGCCTCACTATTTCAAAGAGCTTTTCATCATTTTATCATCGGAAGTGAGCAGCCCTGCTGTATCAATTAGACAACCGAAGTACTTTGAAAATATTCAGTGGTTTCTTTGACAACTGGATTGAAATTTTGTTATCCCACTGGTGAGCTTATATCAAGCCAGTTTATTTTTCAATTAAAACTAAAGTGAGATTTGAAACCATTCCAATTTTTGGAAGTAGTGCAGAAAGACCTGAAGTTGAGAACGATTTACATTTTCCTTTGACTGTACATGGACATTTCCATCATCCAGCCTTGCCAGTGCGTGACGATCACGCAGAGACAGATTGTCTCCAATCATCTGGACAGCAAACTTCCTATGAGCTCCATGGACAGGAGTTGTAGCTGTCTTCCCCTACCACTGCTTCAGGAGTGTACTCACTGGCAAACTTGCCAGGGGGCAAGGCCAGCTGAGATGCCCATCTCAGGAACCAGTTCACCACCCTGAACTGGATATTAAATGTAGAGGTGGTCTATTTAATTGGCTATTTCTCAAATCATTCCCTGTGTCGGCTCGCTCATTAGGATCAGGAGCTGGCTGTAGATTGTACAACTGAAAACATTCTGAGGAGAAATAGATTTTTCCTGACTGTGTTCACTGTAGCCATCAAACAGGACACCTCTCCTGCCTGTGATTGAATTACATATCACCAGACTTTATTCATAAACCTAACCAGGTCTTCTCATCAGGGTTCGGTCAACACCTAGGCCACTGAGAGGAGGATTTAAAATGTCAAGAATAAGATGGAAGAGGGAGGAGCAGTGTGTAAAAGAAAAGCAAAATTTTCACAGTTGTCATACCATTGGCAAAGGGGCTGATCAGGATGAACACAGGATGGATGTTACTCTTCATTGGTGACAGTGTTCAACTTTGGAAAGGGTGTTGTTTTATACCATGGAGTCCGGTTCTAGTTTGAATTTCTCCTGAATCTGAGTGCTGGGTTGGGCAGATGCAGTATCACAATGCCTTCAAGTTGCCAATATTGTCTGGGTAAAGGCTTGTTAGGTTATGTTGACTTGATGTCACCATCTGGAACCTTTGGTATTGGAATTGAAAAAAAGATTGTTATCTCAAAGATTGTAATGGTACATTGATAGCATGCACATCAACCAATGATAAACTTATAGAGTCATACAGCATGGAAACAGACCTTTCAGTTCAACTAGTCCACACTGGCCATTATCTCAAACAAAACTAGTCCCACTTGCCTGTATTTAACCGATATACTTCCAAACCTTTCGTATTCACAAACTTATCTAAATGTCCTTTAAATTTTATAACATCCACCACTTCCTCTGACAGTTCATCCACACATGAACCATCAAAGAATTGCCTCTCATGTCCTTTTATAAAAACCTTTCTCCTTACCTCAAAAATATGGCCCTTTATTTTAACTCTCCCACCCAAGAGAAATGGCTTTTGCTGTTTACCTTATCTATGCCCCTCATGATTTTATAAACCTCTATAAGGTCACCCCTCAACCTCCTATGCTCTAGTGAAAAAAGTGCCAGCCTATTTTTATAACTCAAACCCTCCATTTCCGGCAACAGTCTGGTAAATCTTTTCTGAACCCTCCCCAATTTAATAATATCCTGCCTCTAACAGGCTGACCAGAACTACACACAGCATTCCAAAAGAGGCCTTAATGTCCTGTCCAATCTCAGTATGACTTCCCAACTCCTATACTCAAAGGAGTGAGCAGTTAGGCAAGCGTGCCACTCGCCTTCTTCACCACCTGGTCTATCCATGATGCAAATTTCAAAGGATTATATACATGAACCCCTCAACCTCTCTGTTCTACAATGCTACCCAGGGCCCCACCACTAAGTGTATAAGTCTGTTTGCTTTTAGATGGTCCTGCAATATCAATTATGCAAAGAGTTGCAAGTGTCCATTCTCTGTAGTTGTATTGACATTTATCAGGATAGTCCAGTACAAAGACTATGTGGGCTACACCAAATTGTGTCAATTTCCTGATTACATCTCAGGCAAGATGCATGAAAGGATAATATTTGAACAGGCACTTGTGTCCACTTTGGCATACAGTATATTTCATGTCAACTTCTTCAGTCTTTCTGACATGTCCATGTGGTTTGTCTTGTCTCTCTGGAATCTGCAAGCTGCAACATTGCAGATACCTCTTGGACTTCATTGAGATTAATGCAAGCCATGCATGGAAATGTGGAACCATCTTTGATGTTGTTGCTTGGGTGGCTCCTCCTTACACAGCCTTGCTGAAATCACAGTCCATACTTGTGCTTCAATATCTATCAACAAATTCATTGATCTTTTCACATGACAGCTAATAGTACGACCTGAACTCCAGCCTGTGGTTCCCCAAGTTGACTCAGACTTTAAATGGATCTTTGAGAAATCGAAAAATTTAGGTAGGATTTTTATGGTCATCATTAAAACTATTGGAAGATTCTATTCTTTTTCAATCCTATTTTTCCCAAAGGGATAAGAAGTTCTACTGTGATGTTTTTAAAAAAATTATCTATTGTTTACTTCATTGATCATTTATTCTCTATTTGAAGAATTGAAATTCTGACAGTGTGTGATTGGAGTGAGGGTCCATATTCAGATGCTTCCTTTTCATTCTTACTGTGTAGCTGTTTACCAAATCAGAGCTATCCTGGACATCTCGTCAATTGCTTTATCTTTAAATTGAACAGTCTCCCTTTTTCCTTGTTAAAAGAGAGCAAGAGAGGGCATATTCTTCTTCCATTGTAGTTCAGTACAGGTTGTAACCTTTAGTCTTCACTGTGAAAGTGTAAACATCAGCTCTGAACTTGACAGATGATGAGTGACTGGAAAGAAAATAACAGCCTACAATTGCCATTGCGGCTATCACCTCTACAGCCTTTGGTACAAACTTGCTGCAGCTGGCTTTCAATGCCTTCTTGCTGCCTTTATGATGTGATGTGATTCGCTGTCTGTTAATCCACATGATATACACCATGGAGATTCGGGTTCTTACTGAAACAGAGGTTTGGAAGTTTATTAATGACTAACTATGAAGGTTGATATAACATTTCAGCCTTCCACCTCAAATCTGTTTGCTATGCTCGTTTGTATTGTTGTAACATTTAATACACAGCTGATTGGTTAACTGACTGCTTCCTTAATTAACTGGCTGAGTGATGGCTTACTGTATGACTGTTGTACAGAGTGTAAGATGGAGATAGCTTGTATTACAATGTCATATTGTAATGTCGTCTAGCTGCCTTACAAATATAGTCCCTTTCTGAGATCAGTACAGTAATCCAACATACAAAGAACAAAGAACAAAGAAAAGTTACAGCCAGGAACAGGCCCTTCGGCCCTCCAAGCCTGAGCCGATCCAACTGTACTGTCTAAACCTGTCAGGCGATTCCTAAGCATCTGTATCCCTCTACTCCCCACCTACTCATGCATTTACCCAGACGCATCTTAAATGAATCTACCGTGCCTGCCTCTACCACCTCTGCTAGCAAGGCGTTCCAAATGCCCACCACCCTCTGTGTGAAGTACTTGCCCCTTAAACTTTCCACCTCTCATGTCTCTATCTCTATAATGCTCTGAGATATTTTACTGATAGCATCCCTGATATTAATCACTCTACCGCTCAACTAAGCTCTGGAATTCCTTCCCTATACTCCTCCACCTCCTACCCCTCACTTCCCCTTTAAAATGTTCATCAGTAAATGTTTATTAATCAACATTTTTTGCCACCTTATCCTAATATGTGGCTCAGTATCAAGGTTTGCTTTATAATTCTCCTGAGAAACATCTTGAAATTGTTCATTATGTTATAGGTACTATAAAATACAAGATGTCGTTGTATTGCTTGGTCTTATTCATGTAAATTTATTATTCAATTATACAGTTGTATTAACTGATTCAATAACCTTGACAGAAAGGGAAATGTTTCAAGAACTACAGTCGGAATGTGCTTCCTACCTCCTAAATCGTTTGCAAGAAAGGAACTTAAATTTAAAATTAATTTTAGCTCCTTATGGGGACTTGAGAAACATTTTATACCTTAGTTCGAGACCCTGACACAGGGGGTCAAGTGTGATGTCTGACCCCACACTCTGTTTGATGGAGGCATCTAATTGATGGGCTATTGAATAGCCAGAGGACACTATTGTCTTCCGAACAAGAGTGCTCCCAAAACTAGAAGGCTGATCCAACATGAAATAAACTGCAGCCCATTATTGGAGGTAAGGGAGAGACAGCAATCCCACTCTCAAAACCAGAAATTACATAGGCCTCAACTGCTGTGCCACTGTTCTGAAGGGGAAACAGCTGTTGTGACCAACTTGGCAGGGGACAGGGCCTTGAAAAGATTTCTGGTACACTGGAGTCCAACCTGCCAATGGGAGGTTCTCTCCAGACAGCTACCATGCTCCCAGTACCATGTGGGTGCAGAACAATAGGCCAAAGCTATAGCTGGCCTCAGATAACAGGCCACAAAATATTCTTAATGAACTACCCATAGCTTTGTGGGCTGATGACCATTCTGCCCCTGAAAGTCCTGACCTCAAACATAACCTTTCCATCGCCAATTATTAGTTTGTCGAATAGTGTACATAATAAGCCTGGCCTTCGTGCCTCACACTGCCTCTGTTCACTTCAATGGTCAGAGCTTTGCTAAAGCACTTTAGGCCAGAATCCGGGATTGTGGTCATAGCTGTGACTGGAAGAAATCATCACTATTGCTTACATTCTTCTGAATCAGTTTGAGTGATTTGCAGAGTCAAATAATTCACAGGCAAGCACTAAATCCCAATCAAGGTGCTCCCAGGATGGTTTTGAATCGATCAATTTTTGCCTTGAAGATGTTAACTCCCACTGGAATACACATCAATGAGCTTCAGCAAAACTCTGGTATTTCACTCACATGCTCATTCTTCATTTATGCAAACATCAGCAGATGCTTCTACCATGGTTGCTGCACAATTCTATTTATAACCATAATGTCCAGGTGTACACTGTAACTGGGGTCTCTAACAGGAACAGAGCACATTATGATTTTTCACTATTCCAGCTCAGAAGCACACAAGTCCATTGCAGCACCCATTGAGATCAGACAAATATACTGAACATTTGACAGTGATTTACAATGCATGAACCCCCTAAGCTGAGTTAATATTGTACAGTAGAAGTTAAATTCTTTTATACAAATACCAGGGCGAGATTTTCTCATTAGAGTTTTCTCTCAGTCAACCATGCATCACAAAAACCTTCCTAGCTTCTGGCTGACTGCATTATTAGATTAGATTCCCTATAGTATAGGATCAGGTCCTTTGGCCCAACAAGTCCACACCGACTCTCCGAAGAGTAACCCACCCAGACCCATTTACCCCTGACTAATGCACTTAACACTACGGGCAATTTAGCATGGCCAATTCACCCAACCCGCACATCTTTGGATTGTGGGAGGAAACCAGAGCACCCGGAGGAAACCCTTGCAGACACAGGGAGAATGTGCAAATCCACACGACAGTTACCCGAGGCGGAAGTCAAACCCAGTTCCCTAGCAGTGTGAGACAGCAGTGCTGTCTACTGAGCGACCGTGCTGCCCCTTATATTTTAATGCAGTTAATGAATTTGTTTCAGACACCATTGTACCTTGTTACCTTTAGCCTCCAGGTGAAACAACTCCACAGAGGCCGGTATCCCATCAACAAGTCACCCTTTATTTACACGGAGAGAATTCTTGACATTGGTTCAGCTCCCTCCGAGTGAACAAAACCTCTGATGAACAGTCATCTAGACTTGAAATGTTAGCTTGCTCTCTCTCTATGGATGCTGCCTGACTCTCTGTGATCTCCAGCATTGGTTGTTTTCAGAACCTCTGACACTCCTGTTTATCTCAGTCAGCCAGGGCTCCCTGATTGGACCAGATTAAGAGCCCCACTCAGGGAACTCATACTCTGAGCTCCACCTGGCTGACCTTGTTACAATCATTATATTGGGTATTGAGTATCTTTTAACAGAATTAGGTACAAACAATTATTGCAAGAAAACTATAGATGGTGAGCAGTTGAATGAAATTTGAGATTGTACTCTGGAGCTTGAAACTCCAATGTTCTTCTGGCATATGTCTGCTGTAAAGACAGCCACTGGGGGATGTTGCAGTAGTTAGGGACTTAGAAAGCTATGTGCTCAACCTTTTTCCAGTTAAGTGTGAGTTGCATTGAGTTGAGTGGAGTAGCTTGCACCATCACAAGGCCCAGTGCGTTTTCTTGCTGTATCTTATCAAACCCATTTGATTCATTGCCCACCATGCCCGTATGGCACTGCTGGCATCTGGTTTGCAGCAGACCGTACCATGTACCACTCCCCAGAACCACCCACCACTCAGCAAATATCATGGAGTTCACCAGTATTCCTTGCACCTGTGCCATCTTCAAAAGTCCATTGTGTACCTGGACAGGGACTGTCAGTCAGGAGTGGCAGACGGTTGATATTGGTGCTCCACTCTGTGGGCACCACTCTGGATATCCTGCAGGATGAGGTTGTACAAGGGACGGTCTTCCTCTTGCCCCACAATTAGCATTGGAGGACATGGACCAGACCATGCCAGCCTGGTTAAAGAAACCTCGGCCCGGAGAAATGCCCAGAATAAGGTCAATGTCTTTCTCCACTCCATCAGCATTAATGCCACCATCTCTTGTTTGCTACCTCACACTCACTCTCTGTGTCTCTGCTATCCCATCTACCTCTCAGCAGGGCTCACACTCTATTACTATCTCACTATTGCCTGCAACATCCTTCCTCACTCAGTGACTCCCAGCCCAGCCTCCACCACCACTCAACATGCATGCTCACTGCTGTCCTACTCACTCGATCAGAATACCACCTCACTTGTACCAAATGTAATACTTGTGCTCCCCATCTTTATCTCCCATATTCCCTTCTCCCCTCTCATTCCAGGAGGGAAACAGCCCACAATAGGGCAGAAAGAGTCAACGCGGGTGGTGAGCAGCCTCGCATTTGGTTCCTCATCTCTTATGAGGAAAGCGTCCTGCCTCTCAGGTCTCAGACTGCTGTTGGAGGCTGCCCTAGACTTACTCTGCCAATGAAGACAGTGTTAACATGAGCCTGATATCTCTGGCTGAGGGGCAAAATGTGCAAGGCAGGGATGTTGAGAATGCGTGAGGGTGAGCAAAGAGTTCAAAGATGCAGCCTGGCCCAATCCATAACCTGGGCATGTGTGTCCCTGAGCATACACTGTTCTTGCTGCAACATTACAGTGAGAGCTGCTGGTGGAACCTGACGGGCATGAATTTCAGCCCCTCAAAAATAGTATCCATGTAATAGTCAACTCCATAAATTTAATCTTAACACGTCATCAAAAAATTTTGATTATTACTCAAGTATATATGGTATTTACCTTCAAAACCTGAAAATATATTTGGTTGATGGATTTATTGTTTTATTTTAAAACATATTTGCATTTGTTTGGAAGCAATGAATCATCAAATCAAATTTCTGACCCAACAGAAATTGGGTCAGCCACCCATCTGTGGCATTCTGGGCCTAAATACTGAGGGATTAAAAGAACTGGTTAAAAGCTAGCAATGGTCTCTTTAGATAATGTATCAAATCCAGAGAAAATTACCTTAAACCTTTTTGCTGAATGGTAGTTTTTGAGCTGAGACATTAAATTTCAACACCAGCTGTCTCCTCTGAAGAGGTTTCTCTTGGTGCCCTGCAGCCAATGTTGTTCCCTCGACCATCGTCACAAACTAAAACAGATTGTCTCGTTGTCATCCCGTTGTTGTTTGTGTATAGCTGGTCTGCTGAGTTTCTCGATATTACAACAGTGACACACTTACTTGGCTGCAAAGTGCTTTAGGAAATTCTGAGGTCATGGATGGCACTTTGCAAATGCACGTTACTTTTCTTTAAACATAGCGACCATATACCCCCATCAAATAACCATGTTCAAAGTGAATACGGGTCAGAGACACATTTACAGACCCAGTTTCTAGCCCACTCACCTTTTTTGAGTACTGGGTGCATTGGAAGTGCTGAATGAATCCTTTTTTCGGATTTGTTAAATGCATTTCAAGATCATGAGCAGACTGGATAGAGTTGACAGGGAGAATCCATTTGCATGAAACAAAAATGAGATGGTATGCAAATGAAGCAAGTCTGATATGAGAAAAAAAGAAACTTTATGGGATAGTGAGTGTAATTTGGAAGGTACTGCCTCGAAGTGTGTTGGAGGCAGGTTCAATGGAGGCATTCAGAAGGACTTTGGATGTTTATAAGGATAGAAATGATGTTTAAGGTTGTGGGATAAGGCAGGAGATTGGAACTATGAAATAAAACCTGTGCAGGCTGAATGGGCTCTTTCCACCATTCTGTGGCTCTGTAAACAAGATGCAAACTCAAATAGCTACTTAAGGATATATTGACTGAATCTGAGCATCATACATTCATATTCCATCTTTTCCAATTTTACTTAATTGGCTGGTTACCCGGGCAACAGGGAAAGTCTACCAATGGATAACACATTGTATTAAATTCAGAATTTCAATAAACAGTTGATTTTTCAGTATTACCTCATCAAGATACTGTAATCCTACTATTGATTCAGGACAGTTTAGAATGGCACAAAGTAGACATAGCTGAGAAAAGCTATATTAATCTCAACTATCATCTAGAAAATAGTGCCAACACTTCTGTTATCCTTAAGGTATTTTTCAAGATTTTGACATTGACATGACTCCTCTGGGTGAGCTCTTATTCCTTATGATCCAAATAAATCCAAATCCATCTATCACTGCTTTTTGCCTGTGTTCTGCCAGCAGGTTCTTAATCTAGTTCAACAAATAATACAAACTCCAGAGGCTTTGATCTTGTAAAGGATCCCTGTGTGTGATACATTATTGAAAGCTTTTTGGGAGTCAGCAGTGATTACTTGGCTTCCCTCATCAACCACCTTCTTAACTCCTTCAAAAAATACCATTAGTTTCCTTAAGATATAACCTCCTCTTAAGAAGTCATGTTGGCTGTCCTGAATATGCGTATCTCTATCCATTCATTCTGTACTGTAACCCCAAAGGGTTACTGTACAACATATGTGGCACAGTGGTTAGCACTGCTGCCTCAAAGAGCCAGAGACCCGGGTTCAATTCCCGCCTCAGGCAACTGTCTGTATGGAGTTTACACATTCTCCCACTGTTTCCTCCCACTGTCCAAAAAAATGTGCAGGCTAGGTGAACTGGCCATGCTAAATTGCCTGTAGTGTTAGGTGAAAGGATAAATGTAGGGGGGTGGGTTGGTCTTCAGAGGGTCGGTGTGGACTTGTTGGGCCGAAGGACCTGTTTCCACACTGTAAGTAATCTAATATGTCCATCTTCTTGAGGAGATACCATCCAGGCCAACGTTTCCATCTATTTTCAAGTTGCTATTGTTAGATCTAACAGAATATGTTAATCTATTTTGATTTTCCTAATTTGATTGAAATGGTTCAATTGGAATAGTAGAGCATTCTGTTTGAGTGTGTATTAAAGCAAATATTAATTGAACATTTCATTCATATAAGCTGACGCCTTTCTAAGTTGGCCTGTAGCATTTTTCAACAGTCTAATGCAGCATTTGAGAGAGTTCACATAACTTATCCAACTACTTTCATAGTCGTTTATAGTCTCCTTACCCATCGGCCTGTCAGCTGATCTTGGATTCTTCCACAGACCCTTTTACTCAACTGTGTTTCATCAAGTACTAGATGTAATTAACATACAAAAACGTTTCTGTTTACATCTTTCGTTTTCTCTGTACATGGCTTGTTTCCCACCCAGACTTTTTCCTGTCATACTTCCTTGTTTTAACTTTGGATACACTGTGTATATTTGTTTGTCACCTATTTATATATCTTGTTGTTAAAGACTTTCCATTTATATTCTATATCATTCCCACAAGCACTAATAGGGTAGTCAGTTTCCCCTAGAGGATGCAAAACATTTGTCAAATGGAACTAGCATTCCAGGGAAAACTTCAAGATATGTCGAGAATATATTATTTACCTGGGGGTATAAAAATAATCCCTTCATATTTTAAGAAAATGTGACATGTTGCATCTTCTCATTTTCCGAGCTCGGATCTTTTTTTTATTATGTGTTTGCCTGTTGCATTCCTTTGAGTCCTAGAAGATAATGGCCACATTATTGACCAAAACAATTGAAGAAATTCCTTTCCGGTGTTTACTCTGAGAATGTCTGAGCCATTCAAATCAGAAAGCTCTTAATTTTATTCAGCATTGATTAGGTTGTCTCAATTTAGGGTATTTAGATGCTATAGATGGCCCCTTCTCATTGCCCTGGGATCCTGCTCCTTGTCATCACTGTCCAGTTGTCATCATTAGATCGTTGATAGATTCAATCTTTAATGGATAAAAGTACTGTTTGGCCAGAATTGGGATTCATTGCAAAATAATCTTCTGCCGCTCCCATGGCCAAAAAGCATTGCTTGGGACAAGGTACAACGCTGGGGGTAATCAGAGTCCAGGAGTCAATGCCTTCAGGAGAGGAGAGTGAAGGGGTGAAAATTGGTGAGAGACAAAGTTTGGAACCAAGTAAGTGTAATTAGAGGCCAATCAAATTCATTTAGTAAGCAACAATCAAATATGTGTTCTTGGGTCATTGCCTAGAAATGCTCAGTATTTGAGAAGTGACCTTGACATTCCTGTCAGGTTATAGTTCAGAATTTTAGTCACTAGTATCCCAAGTGAAAGTTTATTCCAAACGTTCATTTCTTTTCATGATCAGTTCACTATTATGAGAATTATTTCGTTATCATTACTTGTGGGAAGTTTATAATTTTACATAACCTTAGAGGAAGATAAGGTGAGAGAGTGAAGGCTAAAGGCAATCAATGCTGTATATAGGGGTCAGGATACTTGCCTGCCTGGCCTCTCAGTTAGAGAGTGACCAATGTTGCAAGCTGTGGTGGAGTGAAATCAAGCCACTCGTGTGCAACTATTTCAAATCAGGCAGGCTTGAGTCAGTCAGCAGAAATGGAGACTTTGCCTCCTGGGTGGGGGAATGGTGCGTCTTATTGAGATGAACACAAACAATTATTTGGATGGGAAAGATGGAATATATGCATCATTTTAAATTAAAAACAGAACAATGTAACAATCATTGGATGTAGGAATGTTGCCTTCAATCCAAAAGCATTCATAAAGTGTTAATAAGGCATGATTATTTTTTAATGTATGACTCAACATTTTAGGAACAACAGGCCCAGTTTAGTTAAGGATTTGATGTTTTATATGTGTTGTTATTAAGGGTGTCTGCCTGCTAATTTTTAATAAATTCCACAAACTTTGATTTCTTAAAAAAAAAAGAGATTAAAAACGTTTTGGTGAAATTTTCAACAAAACTGAAGATGTTAATCGGCCCAGTTTTGGGGATCTTGATCAAACCGACACCTGGCTTAAAATATCAGAAGAGTCTTTTTTTCATTAAAGGTTAGAGGTCGATGCTCTAATAACTTGGCAAAGTGCCACTTCACAAAGACTTTTTTTTCAAGCTTAGCTTGTAGCAAGCCGTACCAGGCCTGCTTGATGTGTATTACTTGCCAGCACGTGCAAGCCCATTTCTCTGCTCACTGCAGAACACCCCCATCTGAACGGCAGCTAATCCCAGTGCCCTTCGTATCGGAGAAATGGTTTGAAATCTCCTGCTGACTGGCCGAAGGTTCTTACTCCTGGGGCGGGCAGACATCACCTTTCTAACTCTTGGTAAGTATGACTCTCCAGTTCAGACCATCTGCTCCTTTCACATTAATTGTTAATGTTGTCTGAGGAGGGAAGGCCAGATATTAGAGAAAAATAAATCCAGTGCAGCCTTTGTTGGGATCAATTCCATCCTAATGGCATTGTTGGCATTTCTGTGGTGTTGTTGAACATCACTCAATGTGTGTGGAAAGAGACTGCACTGTGTCCTGCAGTGATTTTATTCCAGAAAGCACAACAAAGCCAACTTGTGAATGTGGTATCACTGCCCATCTATCAATTGGGATCTATTTTCGACATTTCCAAATTTGACGTTCAAACCGTGTTCGGTTAACATGAGGTTAACATCATTTCCTTTGCCCTATTTACTTCAGATAGTCCAACAAATTGAAATCCCAGTCAATTCAGAAATACCATAAAATGTTGAATATGGCCCAGAAGCCAAGCCCACCAACCACATCGATCCCACCCAACAATGCTTGTGGAGCAATGGAAATTTTCACCACTTGCAAGTGCAGGCTGTTTTTTGTGAAAGACCTTCCAAACACACTCTCACCAAAAAGGTTTGAGTTTCAGGTTTTTCACACTCCTGAAGAAACAATGGGTTTGCATGACCACTGGTGTGATGTGCTCCAATTTAAAAGGAAGGTCCTTGATTAGGTACAGCCTGTCTTCAGTATAGCCTCTGCTATGTATAATGGTGATTTGAAGATTGACATAATTGCAAGAAAAACCAGTTGAAATAGTGCAACGTTCAAATGGTCACCCATTGAATATTCCTAATTTTCAGGAAAGATCATTCAAGCTAATTTTCTTGGGGGTGGGAGAATTAATTATTATAGTGCTACCTTTTCCTCTCTATATCCTTCAGAAATATTTCTCAGCAATGTTATGGATAAGGATCTGAGTCATGAAATGAAAATAATGGAGTTCAGGGCAAGACATTTGAACGTTATATGCACAGTGACCATTCAACTTGGCACTAAATAGCTTCAAAATATGGTCTCAAGAAAGCTGACCTTGTTTGTGTCTGGAATTAAAATTTGTGAAGCTTTAATTGGTTTATTACTGATCCTTTTCAGCTTCCCAGCAGATTTATCAATTCAATATTGTGTTAGCTATGTTTACAATGGGGATGAAGTGAAGTTGATAAAGATCAATAGACACCAAGATAAAGGACTTTTTTTTAGCTAGCTTATCCAGGGTGCAGTTGCTTATTTCAAGTCATTTATGACCTAAAGCATCTCAAAAGACTTGACATATTTGCAAATTGTGGCAAAATTTCAGAAGGTTTAACAAAGAGAGCAATGAAGCATTGTTTACATTGGATGCCATCCGTGACTCAACTGTTCAATGATGAAGCCAAGTTTGCTGTTTTTCGAAAATAAATGTTGTTTGTATTTGTTTCTGGGAAAAGAAAACCTAATATTTGTAGAAAACCTCTGGGGTTTAAAATCAAAACATAACAAGTAAATATCTATTTGTTTATAAACAAATCTTGGCATAAGTCAATGAACACTTAGGAAGAAATCACAATTGCTCCTTGAAAGTAGGAATTGGCCCATAATTTAACTTATGGTTCTAACTTTGAATAGACCATTTATGCTAAATCTGTTTTTGATTTAATATTAAACACTGTAAGGGCAATAAATGAGATGAGTTTCACAAAAGTACCCATGGTGTTTCAAAATAGTCTTTCCATCCATCTGGCATTGTTTTATATTAAAATGTAGTATGTTTGAGTATTGTTAATCATGTATTAATCTTACAATGATAAACTTGTTCAATTTTATTATTTTCTAATTTTGCCTCTCTTTGCTTAACTTTACCTAACAACTTGCATTAATAGAACACTTTTAAATTAGTAAAAACATGAGAGTCACAGAAGCTGTAAGAAAAAAATGTACATCAAACCAAAGAACATACCCTTAGAAGGAAAAACCAAAGATTTGGCCAGAGGTCGGATCCTACAGAGGCTCTTAAAGAAGGAGAGAAACAGTAGAGATTTGAAGGAGTTGAGGAAACGAATTCCAAACTGTAAAATCTATACATTTCAAAATGCTGGGGTGAAAGAGATGAGTATGCACAAAAAGTTAAAATCTTAGGAATAGGACAGTTCGAAAGGGTGAAGGATATTCAAAGTTTGGGAGAAGATTTGTAGCTCGGGTGCTCGTTGTTGTGGTTCTGTTCGCCGAGCTGGGAATTTGTGTTGCAGACGTTTCGTTTCCTGTCTAGGTGACATACTCAGTGCTTGGGAGCCTCCTGTGAAGCGCTTCTGTGATGTTTCCTCCGGCATTTATAATGATCACTATAATATCACTATAAATGCCGGAGGAAACATCACAGAAGTGCTTCACAGGCGGCACGCAAGCACTGAGGATGTCACCTAGACAGGGGACGAAACGTTTACAACACAAATTCCCAGCTCGGCGAACAGAACCACAACAACAGTGAAGGATATTATAGAGATAAGGAAGGGTGAAGGCTTGAGGAATATAAACAACAAAGATGTACATTTTAACTTGAAGATTTTGGAGAACTCTGAGACTATGTTAGCTGATGAAGATAAGATGATAGAACAATGAGGTTCGGTATGGGATATACCTGTAGAGTTTTGGAAAAGCCAAAGTTTCAGGATTTTGGACAGTGTTAGCAATCTCGACAATTGTTGGATGTGTCAGGAGTTCAGCAGCAGCAGGGCAGCAATAAGAAAGGAAGCTTTTAACTTTCAATATAAACTTATACATTGCTTAAAAAGAGACGTGATGTTGAAGCTTTGTGTTCATCAGGATCAAAGTTTGTTTTTTTTTTAAATGTAATCAGTAAAGAGACAGATTAGTTCCTGGTGTTTTTCCAAGCTAACCAAAATGCAACTAATCAGCATTCTCTTCTCATACTGCAGAAATTCCTTTCTAAAGTTGGTTTCCTTGCAGTTCAGAGGAATACAAAATGAAAAACTTTGACTTTGTCCCTTCCTTTAAAATCACTATTTAAGCTTTGTTCTGACAAGCAATGAATCATTTGTTCCTTGGAACATGTTGAGCTGAATTAAGGTTGATACTTTGTGATCTTACTTCTCGTTTTCTCATTCCTTTTAACTCCTTCCACACACTCCCATCCCGCGGTTTGTTCCTCTAATGAACCTGGGGGCTGCTCTGGCCCTCAGCGACCTACTCCATAGCCACCAATCCTCCACCTTTGACACTTTTGATGGTGTATTGAACCGATGGTGACCCTCGCCATCAATGCAGTTTTGTTTTCCTTGCTATCCCAAATGATGCAACTAAGACTTGCACACAATGAGCAAAATATTGGTTAAAGGGCTGGATAAGCCTTCATTGTATAGGGTGCTAACTCATTAGAAAAGGAACCATCCTCACTATATCGAACCCCTGAGCTATACATCTCTCTAACTTTGTTCCTAGGTTTCAGAATCTCTTTCTGCCTGGCATTTCTCCTGCAATATTATAAATTTGGTTTGGAGATGTCAGTGTTGGACTAGAGTATCCAAAGTTAGAAATCACACAACAACAGGTTATAGTCCAACAGGTTTATTTGGAAGCACTAGCTTTCTGAGTGCTGCTCCTTCATCAGGTGGTTGTGAAGTATAAACCACAACCACCTGATGAAGGAGCAGCGCTCCAAAAGCTAGTGCTTGTAAATAAACCTGTTGGACTATAACCTGGTGTTGTGTGATTTTTAACTTTATAAATTTGGTTTCACCTAATCAGCACATTTCATCCCACTCACTCTTCTCCCACTTTCTGATGCCCCACGTTGTGTCCTTGACCTTCAATTTAGATGACTGACTATAACATGGTTAGAGAGTGCCTGGAAAGATGAGACTTCCTCATGAGGATATCCAATCCACCAAATCAATTTGCTACGATCATTATCACAGGCAAGTCGACTGTCATTTGGGAGAAGCCCAAAGTTGTTGCCTTCCTTTCAGTGAGTTACAGATTGAAGGAGTTGCAAATGCATCTTCTATTTCCACAGTTGCTCTGCAGCTTTCAATGTTGAACAAGATTGAGTATTAACCTCAACCTGCTTTGGTGTATATTTTCAGACTTTTGGGTTGAATGTATGATTCCTTTCCAGATGTGATGACCTTAGAGCATGAGTCAGAAAATTCACTTAGTTGTTCATGATAAGGTTGCAATCCACTCTCATGTATTAACAGACATACTGTCTCAACCCCTGTCTCAATCATCCTTAAGAACTGTTTCCTCAGCTTTCAATATGGTTGCTGAGTATAGTAGACGCCTCATTGTAAGTGAAGTAGAAATTATGGATGCTCTCTCATGAACTGATGGATGCAGACATTGGATGTGCCAGAAATACACATTGTGCTCATATATTATAATACATAAAAATGGCAATAAATCCCATCTGCTTTATTTGTTATATTACAATTACAGCCATAATAATTCTGATAATTAACCACTTAGCCATTACTAATTATTGTATGTTCATATTCGATGCAAATTGCTTTACAAACTAATTACAAGAAGGGTCAGTTTTCAATTTTGATTGCCTTAAAGTGGCAGCACCCTTTAATTGGGGAGGAGTTACCTTCGGTTTTGATCATCATTTCTCCAGCCGGTAAGTGTGTCTAATTTAAATGGCTCGGAGGAGAAATAACAAATGAGTTTGTTGTGTACCACTTTCAATCCACTGTGTCACGGTTTATTAATTATCTTGTAGCTTCGCTCGAATTATTTCACCAACCCATACTGTTTTCCTTCCCCTGCCACCTTACTGAAAGTCAGTGTCCTTTTGAAGTTAACAAGGAAAGGCCAAAACCTGCCACTTTTGGCTCTGAAAGGTGCCCAGAGGAATGCAAGATGAAAAACTTCGACCTTGTCTCTTTTTTTAAAAAAAGCAACACTTAAACTCTGTACCGACAAGTAATGAATCATTTGTTCCTTGGGAAAGCTATCTCAGAAATGTGAGCAACATGAGACGCTAGCTGTCTCACAGTGCTACTTTGTAGTAAAAAGGTGAGTGGCATTCTCCATGAAGAGGATGCCCCCATCAGCTAGAAAGATGTTTTTGATTCTGGTTGTGGGTTTGTTCGCTGAGCTGGAAGGTTCATTTCCAGACATTTCATCACCCTAACAGGTAACATCTTCAGTGGGCCTCCAGGTTGATAATTTGTGCTTTCTATTTATGTTTGGGTTTCTTTGGGTTGGTGATAGCATTTTCTGTGGTGACATTGTTTCCTCTTCTTCTTCTCAGGGGGTGGTAGATGGGGTCTAACTCGATGTGTTTGTTGATAGAGTTCTGGTTGGAATGCTATGCTTCTAGGAAATCTCGTGCGTGTCTCTGTTTGACTAGTCCTAGAATGGATGTGTTGTCCTTCCTCATCTGAATATAAGGATACTAGTGAGAGAGGGTCATGTCGTTTTGTGGCTAGTTGATGTTCATGTATCCTGGTTTTGATTAGTAATGTGGATATAGGTCTACATCTTAGTGTGATGCCAAGAATGTAGCCTGTGTATCCCAATGATTGACATGAAACAGCATGTCCCATTGACTGTCTGTGGCAGGCAGTGTCCCCAACTGTCCTCAACCAGCAGGGTGCTCGGAAACACTCAGAACACCATAAATGTAATGAGAGGTGATTGCAAAACTGGACAGCGCTTCCTAAGTAATCCTGACTGTACTTAGAAATACACCTGAGCCATTTAAGATTAATGGCTGGGTTTGCGGTGTGGTTCATTTCTGTGTCCCAGGATCTATATATACAGCACAACTTCAATTATCCGAATGAGACGGGTGGGGAGTATTTTGTTTGGACAATTGATTGTTTGAATAACTGATTTGATCGTAAACAAAGGAAGCCATACTGGGATCTTGAAATCTTGTTCGGATAATCCGAAATTCAGATAATTGATGTTCAAATAACCGATGTTGTTCTGTATATTCACATACAGAACCCTGTTCATTTTAGCAGAAGGAATTTGTCCATGTGTTGCATCTTATTTCATTGAGGAAAGGATCATGGAGACGGTGAATCTCTAATGCATTCCTCAATGTATTGAGCTGACCAACAGAATCTACACAAGGCTGTTCTGAGTTTAAAATAAGATTCATAGTTAGCAGTCTTCATACTGAACATGGTCTAACAGTGCAGGGGTGGCACGGTGGCACAATGGCTTGCACTGCTGCTTCACAGCGCCAGAGACCTGGGTTGGATTCCCACCTCGGGCACTGTCTATGTGGAGTTTGCACATTCTCCCTGTGTCTGTGTGGGTTTCCTCCGGGTGCTCCAGTTTCCTCCCACAATCCACAGATGTGCTGGTCAGGTGAATTGGCCATGTAAATTGCCCATGGTGGGAGGTGCGTTAGTCAGGAGTAAATATCAAGTAGGTAGATGGGTTACTCCTTGGAGGGTCGGTGTGGACTTGTTGGGCTGAAGGACCTGTTTCCAAACTGTAGGGAATCTAGTCTCACCAATCAGCGTTCTCTTCTTATGCTGTTTAAATAATTGCTCCATTTCTTTCTTTGATTTTTTGAGTCCCAGTTTTGATAAATGCAGGATAAAAAGCTTCAACTTCATTTCTCTGTTTAACAATATTTACAATCTGTAACACCAAGCAATTATTGAAATTAGAAATAATTGGGGGAGCATTTCCTCACACTGCTGCCGCTTTTCACGCAGATTAATTAACTCAATCGTGGTTGCAATTTTTCAGTTGAAAAATGCCATTGGCAGACTGCCATGCATTCTATGCCATTTGATCTGCTTGAACTGGCAAAACTGCATGGGTGAGGCATGACCATCAGTTCACTAATTGCAATACTTAACATTTTTATTCAAACAGAAAGCAGAATCCCGTTCTTATACTTGAACTGGAAATAAAGTATTTCTGCATTGCGATTGCAAGCAGTTTAGATATAGATGGAGTGGCCACTGTAAAAAGTAATAGTGTCAATTTGTATAGTGCGCTGCCTAAAGAGAATGACAAGCCCGTGACCTTTGCAATAGAGCAGGAAAGGAGATGCTCAGCATTGGGAAAGGGAAATGTGGCAAGGCTAAAATGCAACAAGGCATAGCGAAAGAGAATGAGGTCAGAAAAAGGGTTGATTCTTTGATACTTGGAAGACTTTCTTCTGAGTTTGTTTCTGGTGCAGATATCAGAATTATACAGGCTGAGCCAATTGAAACAGGTCCTTAGCAGGGTCAGGCAGATGTAGCACTGGGATTCCACATATTCCTCCACATAGTTCACCTCAAGCACAAGAGTTATGTTGACTTCTATGACATTTCTAATTATCGTCTGTATTTTCTTAACCGGTCACTTAACCCTTTTAACTCTGCTGTGGGCTCCTTAGGTCAAATTGTTATGAGCATGCAATCCCTCTAGCCTACTTTGTAAGCCTTCAATGTGGCCTCACATTCATTAGCAGGAAGCACAAACTATATTTGCTAGAGCTGCGAAGAAACTCTATAACTCAAACTAAAACTAGTACCATACTTCCCAATTAAATTAGCAGCTCTTTCCATCTATTGCACTATCTATAGTCACGGCCCTTGAGGGTCTGATTGCAAGGTTTATGGAAACTGGTGTCAAGTTTTTGTTTTAATTCTAAGACTTAAATGAGATTGGAGGTGAGGAAGGGGATAATTTAAACCCTACTTAAGCAGTGGGAACGAGCAGCAGGGTTGATTAGTTATGGCTACCCAAGTTATTCTCTTGCATCGAACTGTTTGGAAATGACAGGTTCCAACTTTCACCATCTCACATAAGCAGAAGGCTATGTTATCCATCCAGAATTAATGAGGTCCTTTTGAACGCATGTTTATTGAGTGCCAATGATGCAGTTGACTCTGTAATTTTTAGCAAGGGCCCGAGGAAGAAACAGAAGTGTTTCATACAGCAAGGAACTATGGTGAGAGGAACCCTAAAAAGGCAAGATTTTCAACTTCCTTTACCTTCCTTGGGAGTCCAGGAAGAACAGGAACCTTGGAAATCCTCGGCCTTTCCTGCTGCTATCATTTACACCTCCCTCCGCATTTTGAGAAACGCAGTTGTACTAACTATGCTAGCTGGCTTACTGTGGCCATACACTTGCTTTTCTTTTAGTTTATGGCAGCTGTAAGGGCATTAGTTGAAACAGGATTTCAGTAATGTCCAGGAGTGATTGAATCAATTATGTGGATGTAAGAGAGCCAGCCACTATTAAAAAGAAAATTTAAAACTGCAGTCTGTAACTGTGAAATGCGTGTTGAGTGAGTGACTGTGAATTTTTCAGTCCCCGGTGCTGTAGGATTGATAGAAGATATGAAGTATTTAATTTTTTTGACTGGCAGTTCCAAAACATCAAGATAGAATTAAATTAAAATCTTAATCAAATAAGAGTAACATCCCTGTTATCAGCACAGGTGAAATATTTCACTGAGGAGCAGAGACCTCTGCATTAGAGATTTTGAAGGATTTACATACTTTGAACCCTCATATAATATTACTTATGAATGACATTTACTCAAAATCAGAGGAGGCAGTGAGAGGAAGACTGTTCATCAATGTTTGCCTGGCATTGATACATCTAGCTGAATTCTTGGATGATTGACAGATGATCAGATCAGAGATAGGATTGTCCAGAGCATAAGAGCATGTCTGTTGAGAGAGGAGAAATTTCTTCTCAAGAACGCTCTCCCGATGTACAAAAGCTCTAATGCATCAGTTGGATCATATTAATAGGAGAACCGAGGAGACTTTTCATTGTGCTGTGAGATATTCCAAGCCTAACAAGATCAACATGTGGAAAAAGGGAAGGAATGTTTATAGAAGGGCAGCAGCAAGATCACGGCCAGAGTGCAGGATGCAACAGTTGTGAGGGACAGCTCACAGAAGAAAAGTAAGCACATTCAGCATTAGGAAAACAGTACTCTGATTGCAAGAAACTGAATTACTTTGCATTCAAGTGTTCAGCTACAAAGAAGCAGGGCAGCTGGTAAAGGTAATTGCTGGATAGATGTCAGCCAATGATCCTGACAAATTATGACACACAATAGATCCAAGATGACATCATCAGGTCCAAAAGTGATAAATATTGTGTGACTGTCAGAATGATGACTGCAGAAGGAGACCATCAAGTGAATATGAAGTGTCAGATAGACATTGGTGCTTCGTGAAGCACGATGAGCTTGGCAGACCTGAGCAATGTAGCTCAAGATAGTGAAGAAAGTTGGTGAGGCCTCACAAATCAGGCCCTATGAAGGGAAGATTGAGGCTGTATAATGAAATGATACTCATGCCAAAAGGACGAGAGTGTCTGAAATCATAGAAGCCCTACAGTGTGGAAACAAGCCATTTGGCCCAACAAGTCCATTCCAACCATCCAAAGAGTACCTCCCCTGACCCATTGCCCTACCCTATTACTCTACATTTCCCCTGACTAATGCATCTAACCTACATAACCCTGAACACTATGGATAATTTTGCATGGTCAATTCACCAAACCTGCACATCTTTGATTGTGGGAGGAAACCAGAGCACCCAGAGAAAACACATCCAGTCATTGAAAGTCTAATGTAATAGCACAAAGTAAGATCTGGAGTTCCAGGATACTAGACATTAAGCAAGGTTCACTCATCTAAGCTGAAACAAATCTGAAGCTTAGACTGGTAATCCTACACGTGTCAAAGAGATTTGCAGAATTCCATGGGCCACTAACTCATGGATTCCTGAACCAATCCTACCAGTTTGCAAAGATGCTTTCATAGTCTTACTGGTGAATATCATCTCTCACTAGTGAGAGTGTGAGGCCAACTCAACATTTACTGAGGAAGGTTCCTGCTACTCCAGATCCAGATAGAAAGAGCTGGAAAAGAATGGAGTAATTAAGCAAGTGAAACCTCCTACCAACTAGGTTAGCAGCATGTGAGCAGTGAAAGAACCTGGAAGACTAAGAGTGTGCATAGATCCAAAGGATTTCAATAAAACTTTAAAGAGAGCTTGCTACCCATGACAACCTTTGAAGAAATCTTGTCACAACATGTCAAGGCAAGATGTTTAATACCCTTGCTGTGAAGGATGGTTACTGCCAAATGTAGCTTGATAAAAGCAGCAGCAAAACTACATTCTGGATGCCATTTGGGAGCTGCAGATAGTTCACATATTATTTGGCATTTCTCTTGCTCTGGAGGCATATCAATGCAGACATGTATGATAGTTAATGGTCTTCTTAGAGTGGATGTTATTGTAGATTAACTGCTAGTTTATAAATGTGGGGACATGATGGAAGAAGCTATTTGTGGACTGTGATTGAAACCCCATGTGACTACTAGGAAGGGACTTTAGGACTTTGCCTAGGCCCTGACCAGGTGAGCGCTGCAGCAGAGATCCACCTATCAACGGATCTGAAAGTAGAACAAGTATTGTTGGAATAGTGAGCTATCTAGCAAAGTTCTTGTCTAATTAGTCATTGGTGTGTGAGTACTTCACAAACTTAGTGCATGTGATAATGCACAGCAGTATTGAGGCACAGAACAAGAAGCAGCTTTAGTAACAATCGCTCGATGTGTTCTAAAAGTGATCTACTCAACAAAGATATTGAATCTGAAAGACAAAAGCATCTTACTCTGATCATGGCCTCATCATGGGAACGGCAATTCCCGGGAAAGGGACATCAACCCAGGAACGAGCAGACACCAACATCTCTCATGCATATCAGTAAAAGCCTGATTGTCTTAGAGACAATGGATGAAGTGCGTCTGTAGTGACTGATGAAAATGAGACTGACGAGAATTAATGCATTTTGTTCATAAATTATAATTTTCTTTGTTGATTGAGTATATTGAGTAACCTGGAACCAAAAATGAGAGTATATAATTTATTTCTTGTGTAACAGAAGATGTTTGAAGAAATGCATTTGCAATAGCTTACTTGCCACACTCATGTGACCTCTAACTCAACCTGCTTTCGCTTTAGTTTGATTTTCTGAACTGAAAGACACAAGCAAACTAAAAACATTACTTGAACCATTCCCCCATGTTTATAACCTCCAGTTATCCACCTTCTATCAGTTGGTGATCTCTAGGCCACAGCTTTACTCCATTGTTTGACAGTTGGAGTTAAATGTCTGGAGCCAGAGTTGAGTTTTTGAACTCACACTGCTATCCACCTGTCCAGAACGGGCCTGCATTTAAAATCAGGTCCCGAATTTCAGAACTGGCCTTAAGTTGCTTTCATCCTGAAAGAGTGTTAGCAATGGCAATCTGGTCACGAAGAAATTCTCTAACATGAATGACCCAAGTTCAGAGATCAAATGGCGTGGGAATAGGGTTGCAACATGGTATTACATGGCACCTAATGATATCATTATGGTTCAATCTTTCACCCCCTTCCCTTCTATTTCTCATTTACATGCTGTCCCCTTGCACTTTACCCAAAAGTACCATAAAATAAAGGAGCAGAATTAGGCCGTTTGGCTCATCGAATCTGCTTTGCTGTTTAATCTTGGCTGATGTGTTTCTCAACCTCATTCTCCTGCCTTCTCCCCTTCATCCCCTTACTAATCAAGGACCTATCTATCTCTGTCTTAAATGCACTGCCTTCTCTGGCAATGAGTTCCACGGATTCATAATCCTCTGGCTGAAGAAATTCCTCCTAGTCTCCATTCTAATGGGTCAACACTTTGCTCTGAGGCTGTGCCCTTGGGTCCTAGTCTTTCCTACCAGTGGAAAGATCTTCCCCATGTCCACTCTACCCAGGTCTCTCAGTATTATGTAAGTTTCAATGAGGTCACCCTTTATTCTTCAGAGCTCCATCAAGTACAGACACAGAGACCTCAACCACTCCTCAAATTACAAGCCCTTCAGCCCAGGAATCATTCTTGTATACCTCTTCTGGGTCCTTTCCAAGGCCAGCACATCCTTCCTTCGATAAAATGCCCAAAACTGCTCACTATATTCTAAATACTGTCTGACTAGAGCATTACACAGCCTCAACTGTACACCTCTGCTCTTGTCTTCTAACCCTCTTGAAATGAATGCTAACATTGTACTTGCTTTCCTAACTGCCAAATGAATCTGCATCTTAACCTTAAGAGAATCCTGAACTAGGAATTCCAAATCCCTTTGTGCTTCAGATTTCTGAAGCCTTTCCCCATTTACCAAATGGTCCATAATTCTATTCTCCTTACCAAAGTGCATGACATCATGCTTTCTCACATTGTAATCCATCCGCCACTTTTTTGCCCACTTGCCTAGCATGCCCATGTCCTTCTGCAGCTTGCCCCCTTCCATAACACCACCAGTCCCTCCACCTAGCTTTGTCAGATGCAAACTTAGCAACACTGCCCTCAGTTCCTTTGTCCAGATAAATTATGTATAATGTGAATTACTGTGGTCCCAGTATTGATGCCTGGAGAACTCCACTGGTGACCAGTTGCCATCCTGAAAAAGACCTCATTATTCTGCTAGTCAGCCAATGCTCTATCCCATACCAGTACCTTGCCCCGAACATCATGGGTTCTTATCTTAATTAGCAGCATCCTGTATAGGCACCTTGTCAAAGACCATCTGGAAATCCAAGTAGTTCATGCCCATTGGCTCTCCTTTGTTTAACTTGGTTTTTCCTTCCTCAAAGAAATCTAGCAAGTTTGTCAGGTATGACCTCCCCTTGATGAAGCCATGCTGACTTAGCCCTATTTTACCATGAACTTTCTAGTATTCCACAATCCCATCCTTTATAATGGATTCTAAAATCTTACCAACAACCAAGTTCATGCTAACTGGTCTTCCTGTCTTTTCCTCCCTCCCTTCTTAAGCAGGGGTGTTACATTAGGAATTCTCCAATTTTTTGGGACCCTCCCAGGCTTTCAGTCATCCCTGAAAGATTACCACTAATGCCTCCACAATCCCCTCAGCTACCTCTTTCAGAACTCTGAGGTGTGGTCCATCTGGTCTTCATATTTCATTCACGTTCAGACCTTCTTCCCCAGCACCACCTCCTTCATGTTGGCTACTATAATCACCTCTGCCCCTGACTCTTTTGAAGGTCTGATATGCCACTGATATCTTCCACCATGAAAATTAATATAAAGTACCTGTTCAGTTCTTCCACCATTTTCTTGTTCCCTGTTACTACTTCTTCAGCCTCATTTTCAGCCATCTGACATCCACTCTTGCCTCTCTCTAATCTTTTAAATATCTTTTACAAACTCTTGCAAGCTTATTTTATATTACTAGCTAGCTTACTCTCATATTTCACTTTTGTTCCCTTATTGCTTTTTTTTAAGTTATCCCCTGATGGTTTTAAAGACTTCACAATCTGCTGACTTCCCACTTAACCGCAGCGTATGTTTTTTTATTTTGCTTTTATGCTGTCCCTGATTTCCCTTGTCAGCCATGGCTGCCTCATCCTCCCCTTAATGTGTTTCTTCTTCCTCAGAATAAATTTCTGTTGTTCCTCCTCGAAACTCCAGTCATTGCTGCTCCACCATCTTCCCGGCTGGGCTCTGCTTCCAATGAACTCTGGCTAGCTCCTCCCTCATCTTTTTGGAGTTCCCTTTATTCTATTGCAACACTGTTACATGTGATTCCAGCTTCTCCCTCTCAAACTGCAGGGTGAATTTGATCCTATCATAGTCACTGGTCCCTAGGAGATCCTTCGCCCTCAGCTCTCTAATCAAGTCACCCTCATTACGCATCACCAAATCCAGAGTTCCCTGTTCCCTAGTGGGCTCTTGGCTCAGGATCCACAAATATGCTGAAGTGTTCAGGCTCTATCTCATCATCGACTCTCTTGCTCTCATATCTCCAACATCATGTCCAACATTTGGTGTTGGATGTGCAGTAATGCCCTCTGATCAAATCTTGGGCTGACAGAAACCATTACCTTTAGTCACTGCTTCACTAACTGTTCCTAACCATTCAGCCCATTCATTTCTGACAAAAGTATTGTTTATAACCTTGATAACATATATGATCCTCAAATGAGCTACCCACCAAATATCCGTGCCATCACTAAGACCATTGCTCTCACTTAAATAATGTTGCTCCCCTCTGCCGCTGTCTTAGCCCATTTGCTGAAATCCTCATCCATGCCTGAGTTATCTCTATACTTGACTATTCTAAGTTGCTCTTAACTGGCTTCCCAATGTTCCAGCCTCTATAAATCTGAGGTCACCCAAAACTCTGCAGTTGCTATGCTTACTCACCAAGTTTAGTTCACTCATCACCCTGTGCTCCCACTTAAGCGATGCCTCCATTTGAATGTGTTCATTCTTGTTTTCAGCTACCCCGTAAGCTCACCTCTAAACCCCACCTCTGAAATTTCCTGGATCCACATACCCCTCCAACATATCTGTCTTCCTCCAATTCTAGTCTCTTAAGCATCCACAGTTTTAATTACTCCATCATTGGTGACTATGCGTTCAGTTGCTAAGGCACTAGTACTACTCCCTCAGCACGGTGGCTCAGTGGTCAGCACTGCTGCCTCACAGTGCCAGGGACCCAGGTTTGTTTCCAGCCTCAGGAAACTGTCTGTGTGGAGTTTGCGCATTCTCCCTATGTCTGCGTGTTTCCTCCCACAGTCCATAGCTGTGCAAGGTTAGGTGAATTGGCATGCTAAATTGTCCATAGTGTTCAGGGATGTGTGTGTGTTAGGTGCATTAGACAGGGCTAAATATAGGGTAGAGGGCATGGATCTGAGTGAGTTGCTCTTCAGGGGGATTGGTGTGGACTTGTTGTGCCGAAGGGCCTGTTTCCACACTGTAGGGGTTATATTAATACGATTTGATGAAATCCCTCTGCGTCTCTCCCATTGTTTCATGTTTTAAAATCATCTGTAAAACCTACATCTTTGACTATGTTCATCTGACCTCATAGCTGCCTGTGTGGCTCAATGTTAAATTTTGTTTTTTAACCCTCCTTTTGAAATGGGACATTTAATTTGGTTAAGGGTGCTATATAAATACAAGTTGTTATATTCTCAGATGGCTGTCCCTCCTGACTACTTTCCTATTCACAAATTTGCCAGTAGACGTGTACAATAAATAGCCTCATAACAAAATGCAGATTTGCAAAGATTACAACAAGGAACAAGTTGTATAGCCCAAACAATTTGTTTTGATTTTTATTATCAACTGTAGTTGTAATCCCAAATTCCTAAATATCTTTATTCCCTTTTCCCTCAAATTCCTCCTTAGCTAATTATTGATCATGAATGTGGCCTCTGTTTTTACCACTCACCCTACTCATGTATTCCAGTCTCCCAATGATCTGTGTAAGAATGTTCACTCATTCTGTCCTGATTCTCTCCAATTTTGTATCTATTACCTTTCCTTTCAGACACCTCAAATACTGGAACCATTCTGTTTTTACCTTCCCTACCTTGTTTAACCTTTAAACGCCTTAACTGAGATTCTTCTGTCATTCAAACAAGAATAGATATTCTGGAGAATTTATGCCTTTCTCTCTCTATAGCTTCACGTCCTTCAGAAATCTGTTTGCTATGCTGTGTTTAATCTCTTACAAAGCCAAATTCCACAAATTCTTTTGCTCAATCTTCCATCAATGTTTTTGTTTTGCACAGCGTGTTACTTTTTAGTTACTGACATTAAATTCCATCTGCCACCTTTCCTCGTTTAAATCATTTAATCAGTATCAGTTCACCAAATTATTCCCAATGCTTTCGATTTTAGTATCAGCTGCAAATCTGAACAGCGATCTTGTTAGCCTTTGATTCAAATAATTGATATATGAATGGAACCGAGGTAGTTCCAGAACAGAACTCTGTGGGGCACCACTGCCCATTCCAACACAATGAGAAACTGCCATTCAATCCTTCTTCTATCAGTCTGAATTGTTTTTAATGTAATTTCTTTCACTTTCCCAATTCCATTTTTTCCATAAGTTTAATTCTATTAATTTTCTCTAAGAGAATTCTGTGGGTGCTTTGTCTGAGGCTTTCTGAATGCCTGTACATGCCACACTCTGTTTCTCTCATCAGCCATATCTACCATCTCTTCAAAGAACCCTAATCCCAGTTTGCAAGATGTCAAAGTGGACTGTGTAGAGATGACTAAGCAAATTTGGTTGTTGTCACAGTCTCATGTAGAATTTCCTATTATCGTGTTCAGATTAAATTTTCAGATGGGAATAGAGTCAGCTCAGAATTGTTTCACATTCCAAAGGATTATGTAACCAGGTATTTATTTTTATTTAAGATTGACACTCCATCTGTCTCAAACTATAAACATGTTACTGAAATCGAAACAGAATAAGCCTTCTACAAGTTTTGAATGAAATATCATGATCAGGCATTAAGATTTGCAGAAAAATCCCAGCTGAACTCCCATCCCATCCCATCACCTGTCCATCTAGTGATAACATCACTGACCCCAAGTGTGGATAGTGGACATTCTATATTCATTGCCCTATTTTTCTCTTATGTACTGCTTTTTCTATAGTGGAACATATTAGGATCACTGAGAGAAACTGGATAGTTGGCCATCAATGAAGGGAGTGGAATTCTGTGTATTTTCAGACTGCGGTTTCCTCATCCTTACCCAATGTCTGTGTGCATCTGTTAGATTGAGAACTGCTGAGGAACAAAGCTTGCAATTTAATCTCAGAGCTGTGGTTACGAGAGAGTTTTAGAAGGAATGAGAATCTAAATAGGCTTGCCAGTGGGTATTGGCATGAGGAAGGAAATTTGACGATAAGCAGAACGGAGATGGTGCCAATGACAGCATTGATGGACTAAAGTGTTTTAATTGGCACAATTAGGGAAAATCATTAGCATGAAGGATGAAGTGCTCAAGTGACTCTGTACACTTGCTCTACTTTAAGCAGATTTTAGTGGGCAGAATTGCAGGACATTTGGTTCTAATAATTAGACAGGCGCAAAGAATGGCTGGGGTGTATTTTGATTGTTCTTTGCAGTGACTGCTTCTGAAAATGACATTGACGGTCGTTGCTGGAGCGAGTGGTGCTTACATTTCCACGTTTATCAAATATAAACCATTTTAAATACAGGCAGCTTGTGGCATTCAGTTATCTTATGGAGTCTAACATGGCGTACACTCAATCACAATCTGACAGGAGCATCTAACATTGCACCAGGTCAAATATTTCTCTTTACCGCACCAGCCAGCATAATGGTTAAAACATCTGGAGGTTAATTTCTCCTGGTAGTGCACTGATTTAATGTACTTCCATGGCGAAGCATGATATAATGATGCGTTAATCCATTGGCCCTTAGCTGTGACCCTGTGGGTTGCACATGACCCATGAAGCGCAACATTATGAAACTGAAGCAATACTGAATGACTGCTACATTGTCAGTGGTAGTGTCTTTCAGACATACTGTTAAACCAATGGTCTCAGGTGGATAAAAAAAAGATTCCATGGTACTCTTTTCAAGAAGAGTGTGGGTAAATCCCTGCATTTATCCTGCAAACACTCCAAAAACATTCTCCGGTTATTGTCACCTTTCTGTTTTGTAGCAGCTTGATGTGTGCAATGTATTGGTGCATTTCCTTACAGACAAGGTCAGGTCACCATAGCACCTGAAGACCATATTGAGCTGCTCTTTCATTGGAGAAAGTGACGCCTGATTGTGAGTTTAATCTGAGGGTCACCATATCTCAGACCAAGTAACCTCAATTGATATAGAAAATGAACCCATGCTATTGTAACCCTACATTTACAGATCAGCCATCCAGTCAACTAAGTTAACTTACCCTCACATTTACATGCATTTCAATAGAGACAATGCTTCAAAAAAGCACTTTGGGACATCCCAAGGTTGTGAAAGGTGCTAAATAAATGAAATCTCTTTCTTCCTTATTGTACTGCTCCTGTCTAATTATTGCAACACCAATGTGCTGATTAATAATCTTTTGAATGTTACCCATTGCTCATGGGTTAATATGGAGATGCCCAGCTCCTTAAAAGAAAGGCAATTTCAACTGGAGAGATCAACTTTTGAATCATGTTTGTGTACATTTCTCAGGCCCTGTTTCTCTTGCTTTTTTTTAAGTTAGATTCAGGATGCTAATTTCTGGAGTTTCTGCTGATTTATCTGGCCAGTGTTTCCACTGGTTGGACTCAGGCTGATCAGATTGAACACTTAGAACTGGATGGCAGCTTTGAAACTTGCTTGGTTGAATCCCCAACCCCGCCCCCCCAAAAAAATCATAGAATCAAAGAGCCATACAGCACAGAAACAGAGTCTTTAGTCCAACATATCCAAACTAGACTAGTCCCACTGCCTGCTCCTGGCCCATATCCTATCCCAACCTTCGTCATGTTGTGTAGCACCATGCTAAATGGGGCAGACTTTGAACAGATCTAGCAACTTCAAACTGGGTGTCTATGAGGTATTGTGGGCCATCAACAGCAGCAGAATTGTAATCCAACACAATATGTAATCTCATCGCCCAGCATATCCCTCATCAACCATTACCATCAAGTCAGGGGATCAACCCTAGTTCAATGGAGAGTGCAGGAAGGTAGGCCAGAAGCAGCAGCAGCCATCCTAAAGATAAGGCATGGTGAAGCTCCCCAACAGGACTACTTGAATACCAAACAGCAATACCAGTAATTGATATACTCACAGGATGAGGAGGCTCCACAAACATCCCATCTTCAATGATGGAAGAGCCCAACACATCAGTGCAATAGATAAAGCCAATGCTTTTGCAGCAACCTTCAGCCAGAATTGTTGAGAGGATGGTCCACCTCGGCGTCCTCCAGTGGGCCCTAATATTACAGATACCTGTCTTCAGCCAATTCAATTCACTCTACATGATCTCAAGAAACAGTTGGAGACATTGGATATTGCAAAGGCTTTGGGCCCTGACAACACTCTGGCAACAGTACTGAAGACTTGTGCTCCAGAACCTGTTGCTCCCTGAGCCAAGTTGTTCCTGTACAGTTACAACACTGACATCTACCCAACAATGTGGAAAATTGCCCAAGTCTGTCCTGCCCATAAAAAGCAGGTCAAATCCAATGCAGCCAATTTTTGCCCCACTCTTGACCATCAGTAAAGTGATAGAAGGTGTCATCAACAGTGCTATCAAGCAGCACCTGCTCAGCAATAACCTGCTCAGTGATGCCCAGTCTGGGTTTCACCAGGGCCACTCAGCTCCAGACCTCATTCCAGTCTTGGTTAAAACATGGACAAAAGAGCTGAATTCCAGAGGGGAGGGGAGAGTGACCACTCCTGACATCAAGGCTGCTTACAAATGACCGTGGCATCAAGGAGCCCTGGCAAAACTGGAATCAATGGGTATCAGGAGGCAAACTCTCCACTGGTTGGCGTCATACCTGACATATTAGAAGATGGCCATGGTTGTTGGAGATCAGTCATCTAACCTCCAGGATATCTCTGCAGGTGTTCCTCAGGGTAATGTCCTAAGCCCATTTTCAGCTGCTTCCACAGTGACCTTTCCTTCATCATTAGGTGAGAAGGGGAATGTTCGTTGATGATTGTACAATATTCAGCACCATTTGCAACTCCTCAGCTACTGAAGCTGTCCAATGCAACAAGATCTGGACAATATTCAGGCTTGGGCTGACAAGTGGCAAGTAACATTCATGTCATACAAATGCCAGGCAATGACGATTACTAATAAGACACAATCTAACCACTGCCCCTTTGCACTCAACTGTGTTATCATCACTGAATCCCCCACTATCAACATTCTGGGGGGTTATCATTGACCAGAAACCTAACTGGGCTCACCATATAAACACAAAGGCAACAACAGCAGGTCAGAAGCTGGGAATACTGCGGTGAGTAACTCAGCTCCTGGCTCCTCAAAACCTGCCCACTATCTACAAGACACAAGTCAGGAGTATGATGGAATACCCCCACATGTCTTGGATGGGTGCAGCCCCAACAACACTCAAGAAGCTTCACACCATCCAGGACAAAGCAGCCTGCATGATTGGCACCACATCCACAAGCATCCACTCCCTCCACCACCGACACTCTACCTACAAGGTTAGATTACATTACAGTGTGGAAACAGGCCCTTCGGCCCAACAAGTCCACACCGACCCGTCGAAGCACAGCCCACCCATATCCTTACATTTACCCCTTACCTAACACTACAGGCAATTTAGCATGGCCAATTCACCTGACCTGCACATCTTTGGACTGTGGGAGGAAACCGGAGCACCCGGAGGAAACCCACGCAGACACGGGGAGAACATGCAAACTCCACACAGTCAGTCGCCTGAGGCGGGAATTGAACCCGGGTCTCCGACGCTGTGAGGCAGCAGTGCTAACCACTGTGCCACCATGCCGCCCACTACAGAATTTCACCAAAAATCCTCGGACAGCACCTTCTAAAAACACGACCACTTCCATAAAGAAGGACAAGGGCAGTAGATATATAGGAACACCACCACCTTCAAGTTCCCCTCCAAGCCACTCACCATCTTGACTTGGATATATATTGCCATTCCTTCACTGTCGCTGGGTCAAAATCTTGGAATTCCATCCCTAAAGGCATTGTGGGTCAACCCGCCACATGTGGACTGCAGCAGTTCAAGAAGACAACTCACCACCACCTTCTCAAGGGCAACTAGGGATGAGCAATAACTGCTGGCCCAGCCTGTGACGCCCACATCTAACAAAAGAATCAAAAAATCCCCCCACACCTTTCCTACTCATGTACTTATTCAAATGTCTTTTAAAATGCAAACAAAATTAATTTTAAAAAACTTATTATTGAAATTCAATAACTGTAATAAATCTTTAACTAAGCCTACAATCCCAGCGGCAGCTGCAAGAGCCACACTGCACCTCCACCGCCATGTGACAGATTTCTTAATCACAGGAATTTTATGTAACTATTGCACAAATCGGTGGAAGTTAAATCTCCTTATATCAATTTGGACTGAATCATGCTGGGTCTCCATCTGAATTAGGAGCATATCTGAGACTGAGCAACATGCTGGACTGTACTCAGCCAACCAGAGGCAGTAGTTTCAAACTCAAAAGATGAAATGACATTGAAAACATTAACCACTGATCATCCTGTACCAGTCCCAACAATATGCCTTTAAGTGATTGATACAGGTTAAGATATTTAAGCTCAACGAATTGATTGTGTGCATCTTATACCGCTTCCACATTGTGAAGGTGCTTTATAATTATCACTCCTGTTTATAAGCTCTTCTATGTCAGACTTGTTCCTGTCACTGACTATTCCCAATGTGGGGCTCGCTGGCTCGCTGGCTTGTACAGGTGGGCTCAGAATGTCCATTTTTGCTGGTCGTGGATGCCATATTTGGCTGTTGGGGCCAAGGACTCTCCACATTCAACGTAAAGCTATCTGCACCCAATAGAATGCAGTGCATACAAAGAAAAAAGGTCAATTTTCCACTATACACTTTCAAATTTACACTAACACTTATGCTGACATCCCTGATGCAGGTATTTGGTCCCAGAATTGGCCCAATTCTCCTTTGTGAGGATGCACTGGGTCATGGAGCTGTGCAAAAATGACCCTCCCGTTTTCACCAAGGAACTGACTTGAAAGGGCGAAGAGAGAAGTGGTACAAGGATTGGGCCAGCTTATTTATTTCTATCCTGTAAGTAATAACACTCATGGTCTGACAACGTGGTGCCTATTCCAGTTGGGATTTTGGGGTGGCTTTGTGAGGGAAGTCAGGGCTGATGTGCTGGAGAAATACAGCAGCAGTGACCTCCACTTGTATTTGTAGAGCCAGAGATGTACAGCACTAAAACAGACCCTTTGTTCCAACTTGTCTTTGCTGACCAGATATTGTGCATTAATCTAATCCCATTTGCCAGCTTTTGGCCCATGTTTTTCTTCCTATTTTCAGATGCTTGTGGTGCTGTAGCATCAAAAGCTACATTCTGAGGCAAAGCTACTGTGTTGTCTGGCTGTCGGTGGATATGGGACTGGGGGCTACCACTGAATCACTACGATGTAGACAGAAGCTATTCAGCCCATCAAGTTTGCACCAACATTCCAAAGATCATCCCACCCAAACCCATCCTATCCCTCTACCCCACATTTCCCATAGCTATTCTATCTAGCCTGCACATACCTGGACACTATGGGGCAATTTAGCATGGCCAATCCACCTAATCTGCACATCTACATACTGTGGGAGGAAATCAGAGCACCGGGAGAAAACCCATTCTGACATGGGGAGAATGTGCAAACTCCACACGGACAATCGCCCAAGGGTGGAATCAAACCCAGGTCCCTGGCACTGTGATGCAACAGTGCGAACCACTGTACTGCCTCTATAAGAAGGTATTAGAAAGAGTGAGCATTGGTGGCACAGTGGCTCAGTGGTTAGCACAGCTACCTCACAGCACCAGTGAGCTTGGTTCAATTCCAGCCTCGGGCGACTGTCTATGTGGGTTTCCTCCAGGTGCTCTGGTTTCCTCCCTCAATCTAAAGATGTGCAGGTCAGGCGAATTGGCCATGCTAAATTATCCATCGTGTTAGTGCATTAATCAGAGGAAATGGATCTGGGTGGGTAACTCTTTGGAGGGTCAGTGTGGACTGGTTGGGCCAAAGGGCCTGTTTCCACAATGTAGGGAATCCATTCTAATCAAATAGGTAAAAGGAAGGAAAATTGATGATTTGCAAAATGGGGATGGTGCCAATGGCCTTGGAAGCCAGGTAGCTTACCAATGGTTTCCCCACTTGGATAACCATTGGGAACACATCTCATGACGAAGAAGGATATAAAAATAAAGATATCACTGATTTTGATATTGGCTTTTGAAAGGTTTACTCTGCAACTAAATGTAGTTTCATCTATTCAAACAGTAGATCTGTTAAAATCCATTAATTAACCACTGGTAACTTTGAAGGTCCCAAAATTAACAAACAGCTTCCAGACTGTAGGAGTGACACGTGCCTGAAAAGATTCACAGAAGAACAATGGTCCCTAATCAGGAGAAATCACCAGAAACATATTTTGAAATAAATAGACTCCGCAAGACAGTAGAAGTGGGAGGGAAGGAAAACAAAGCAGCATTTCTGAGATGGAGCTTCGAAGAACCAGGACGAGCTTTTGGTGCTAAATTTGAAAGAAGGAAATGCTGTGAAGTGGGATTGGAAAAGGCTTCTGCATAGGGATTTCAGCAGAGGAACAGGCCATTTGGCCCAACTACTCCATGCCAGTGCTCACATTTTGCACAAATTTCCTCCATCTCTCCCAATCAGTATTAAATTTCTGATGTTTTCTCCCTTGGGTCATGAAAGCACCTTTATTTCCTTAGAAGGCTGAAGAAACTTGGCTTCCACAATGACTCTTACTGGTTTTCATAGATGCACCACATAAAGCATCTTATCCTACTGCTTGGTATGACAACTGCTCTGTCCACAAGAAATTACAGAGAGTTGTGAACACAGTCCAGTCCATCACGAAAACCAGCCTTCCCTCCATTGACTCTGTCTACACTTCCCACTGCCTCGGGAAAGCAGCCAACATCATCAAAGACCCCACCCATCTCCGTATGCTCTCTTCCACCCTCTTTCATCAGGCAGAAGATACAAAAGTTTGAAAACACGTACCACCAGGTTGAAGAAACGTTTCTTCCTTGGTGTTACCAGACTTTTGAATGGACCACCCATACATTAAAGTTGATCTTTCTCTGCAACATCTCTGTAACACTGTATTCTGTTCTATTACCCTGATATACTTATGTAAGGTTTGTGTCTGGATGGCATGCAAGATAATACTTTTCACTGTATCTCAGTATGTGTGACAATAATAAGTCACATCAAATCATCTGTTTTTAACTGAAGTGCGTCTAGGTTATTCACCTCAAATTGAGTGAGGCTGTGGAGGGATTTGTTAGGAGCACATTGGAAGAGAGAGAGATTATCGAGGAAAAGATTTTTATTGTGCAGCACAAGAAATGGACAGCAGTGTTTTGAATGAGCTGATGGACAGCTAAGGCCCAATTTTAACGTTGGGTGCTGCAGGAAAATATGAAGCTCGAGTGAGATACTGGTACACAGGAAATGAATGGATATGGGGAGACAATGGATTTGAGGTCAAAGATCTGTACTGAGCACATTGACTCGGGGCTTGTGAGGTTAGATATCGAGAGGTTGTTGAGTCTAGATCAAAGAGGCATTGACGCTGAACAAGGGGATGATTATTTAGAACTGAGATGAAGAGAAAGTGCTTCACTCAAAAGATTGTAAATCTTTGAAATCCTCTATTCCAGAAGCACATGGCTGTTCCATTGTCGAAACCACTTAAGGATACAATAGAAAACTATTTAGTGTCTTGGAGTATCAAGAGATACAGGTAGCTAGCAGGAAAGTAAAATTGAAGCTAAAATCAGACATAGTTGCAATGCATGTCTAGCAGGCTCGGTGGGCTGAATAGCCTACTCTGGTTTGGGGTGGCACAGTGCACTGGTTAGCACTGCTACCTCATAGCACCAGAGACCCAGGTTCAATTCTACCCTTTGGTGACGCTCAGTGTGGAGGTTGCGCATTCCGCCTGTGTCTGCGTGAGTTTCCTCCCACAAACCACTAGGTTAGGGTGGATTGGCCGTGCTAAATTGCCCATAGTGTCCAGGGATGTACAGAGTAGATGGGTTAGCCATGGGAAATGTAGGGTTTTAACAATCAAGCAGGGGGGCCGGATCTGGGTGGGATGCTTTTCAGAGGGTCGGTATGGAGTCGATGGGCCGAATGGCCTGCTTCCACACTATAGGATTCTATGATTTATGTTGTTGATGGAAAATTTGAACTTGGGTAATTCTCAAATGTTTTGGCTCAAGAACTTTCTTTTTTCAAGTAGTTTAATGGTCATGGATTCCCCATCTTTGTGTTTTTGCAAGAAAAATACTTTCCACTGTAATTTTGGATACATGTGACAATAAATCTAAATCTAAACCCTGACCCCGTTTTACTCATAAATTGAAAGTGCTGCATTGAAACAGTTCTCATAATGCTTTACAGAAAATAGGTATTTACTTGTAAATATCAGCGAGGTAGTTGCAACCCTCTTGTCCATCATTGTGAACTCCCCTCCAGTTTGTTCATTATATGTGACTGAGGCCGTCTGCTCCCAATTCCAGACTCATGCCAAGTCCTCCACTGAAGGACTGGGTTACTGGAACAGACCCCACTCCCCACTACCCCAATTGCTGTTCCCAGTTTGAGAACTCTAGATTACGATCCGCCACAAATTCACCTGCACCTCCACACACATCATCTATTGCATCCGCTGCACCCGATGGGGTTGGACGGAAGAGATGGATTTACAGGAATTCATAGAAGAAAAGAACTTTAGCAAATGAATGATGAGGAGTGTTGAAGGTGGAAGTGGTTCAAAAGATTTTTACACATCTCTTCACACAAGTGCTGTAAGGTTGTTGGCCCTCAACTATGTAGTATCAATCAGCTTCATAAGGCCATAAGAAGTAGGAAAAGAAGTAGACCATATGACCGCTTTAAGCCTGTTCTCCTTTTCGCCTGCTGGACACACTTTCCTCATTCCTGAAGAAGGGCTTATGCCCGAAACGTCGATTCTCCTGTTCCCTGGATGCTGCCTGACCTGCTGCGCTGTTCCAGCAACACATTTTCAGATTACGATATCAGTGTCAATTAGTAGGTTACCCAGAACTTTAAAAAGAGGTATAACTTGCAAATAATGCAGACTGATCTGATGTTTCTTGTAAACCTCAGAATGCTGCTCCAATGCATTCAATTCCAAGTATTCCTATACTTCTAATACGGCTTTTCTCCCCTTTGGCTAACCACGGAGACAGAGATGAGACTTGAAACTTAGGGTTGCAGAGATGAATATTCTGCCTTGGAGTGAACAGGAAATGGAGAGAGGTGATTAACCAATTACTGCTTAAGATCAGTGTCCAATGCAGATGTACTATAAAAATCTTACTTTTCAACTTCCAGACTGTCTTTTTCAAGTATTTAGAACCTTTCACTGTGACATAGTTTCTGGTCAAGGCCACTCTCTGGTTTTCCTGCTATGCTCCCACTCAGTTATTCTGCTGTAACTTCCCCACTCCCTCTGGATTCCTAATTTGTTTCTTTACACCTTCTGCCTTGTGACAAGTCATCCTTTAATAGTTTCCACATGCCTTTTAACCTATCCTCTCCTTTTCTAGGACCCCTCTTGACTCTGCAACTGCGAAAATGCCGGACCTCTCCAACGTAACCCAGTTCCAGTGAAAGATCACTGAATGGAAACATTATCTGTTTTTCTTCTCTCTCTCCATCAATGCTCCCTGACCTGCCTAGGCTCTCCAGCAATGTGCATTTTTACCCCTTATTAAGTGCAGCTAATACTTAAAACAAAATCCATTGCCCATCAGCTGTACTTTGCGAATACTGAGAGAGTTGCAGACTCTCATTCAGTGTGTTATTGGAGCAGATTAATGGAATGATCAATTGAAATAGTGATCATAAAAAAAAATGGTCTTTGCGCTTTGCTGAAATTCCATCTGTCTAATTGTCCTTTCACAAATTAAAACTTTGTTTTATTTTCTTTCCAGGATTCCACTGGTGAATCTGTAAAACAAAAACGCAAAGATGTCAACATTTTTTGGCACACCCGTGGGACAGGGAGTGAGCAGAACCCTTGTTTATTTTTTTAAACGAGAATGAGCATTATTTTATGAAGAAGCCGGAGAAAATAAGGAAAGACTGCCGAAGGATTGAACCTTTTTACTGGAAGAGGGCGCAGCGTCACGGGTGAAGACAAACACACACGGCAGTCACATTTCGACAAGACTTGACAACTTTTCAGAAGTGTCTATAGTGGAGATACAATCTCATAAACTGGGATCCACTGCCAACAGTGCCATTAGATGCCACGTACTTAGAGACTACAGGCTGGTACGATCCATGAACAGAATTACACTCTTGAAGAAGCATTTAATATTTTTTTTTTGTCTGAGGGAAATAGTATTGTTTCTTTCCGAAAACAGGACCTACTCAGAGCCGACAGTTCCTAAAGTGGTGTTTGTTGCTTAAGATTGAGATTGAAGGCAATGGTGAGAAATAGGAATGCAGCAAGTTCCGTTTAAAACCAGAGTGTATATCCTGTTTAACAGACTTAACCCTGGAGATGTCACATTTATAGTTTCCTTTCTAATCACCCTTTATTCCTGAATTTGCCCATAGAGTCAAAAAGGTTGAGCCTGTGGGCAGAGGAGGAGGAGAACCAGGATTCTGGACTTGCATTCACCTCCCTATCCAAAGTTCTCTCCACGTCAGCATAAACGATCCAGAATGGAGCATTACCTATACTTTCTTGTAAAGACATTGTCGAGCAAAGTTGCTATGACAACAGGTTTGTTCTGGCAGCACAATAAGAAGCAATGCATTCAATCAGGACGCTTTACTGCTCATGAACCCCAGAGCTATTAAAAAACCTAAATTGAAACAACTGTGGGACCCGGTGCATTTCCACTCTACTCAAGAATGCTTAATGTTTACCAGATGAAATAAAGCAAATGAGTATGGTTAAATCAAATTCTCTGAAATTGTCACCAATTTGGCTTTTGGTAAGAGGTCAAGAACAAATAAGCTGGCAACCATTTTAGAATTCATCTTGTTAAACAAAATGTACACTCAAACGGTGGAATCTGTGTAACTGATTGTCTTTTCACATTACCTTGCTGATTTTACCAAGCTGACAAAAAGGCAGAGAGAATCTTATCCCTCGAAAGAGCAACAGACTTTTATAATTTCTACAAAACTGTTTTCTGTCATTTTTTTTCTTGAAATGGTGTTGTGCAAATACTTAGAGCCGTGAACACAGAAATCAAAGCATCAAGCACACAGGATAAGGATCTGTGTGTGGTCAATGTTGACTGAATAACACACGCTTTGCATTGTTTTTGTAGTACACCAATGCTGTTTATTGTCTTTGAGATGGTTCATAGCCAATGACAACTGTGGGTTTTTTTAGATTACATGAATATATCATTTTAAATTATACTGTAAAATAAAATGAATTTCAGTTCAGCTACAGGAAGCGTCTAGAAAGGAATGAGTGAAGCTTAAACATGAACAGGACATTTGTTCTCTAAATGGCTCCTCATTAAACATTTAAAGCCAGTTCAACCTCTTGGAGTTGGGTTTAATACGAGCGTCTGCAAGCATTTTCTTAGGGCCTTTTCTCTTTTCTGACTTTCTCCTTTCCATCCCAAAAGACAGTGTGTTCCCAAGGCAACCATTAATCTCATCCATGGCCTCAACCAAGTCCCCAAAATTAGTATATCAACAGGCCATGTAACACTGGGGACAGTGGTCTGTTCTTGCTCAATCCCCAGGTTGTACACTGTGGGCATTTTGGTAGCAGAAACACCAGCTAATATTTTTATACCTGCCAAGGCATATAGGGGCTGATACCAATTGTAGGAAAGTGGAAATCTGAAACTCTTTCCTCCCTCTCCCACCCCACCCGCAAAAACAATCGGCCAGTTGAACATGTCAAAGCTGAGATTTCTAAATTCTTGTTAGATAAGGCTATTGGTTGTAGAAAGTGTTAAGTATGTAGAACATTTCAGATCCTGAGAAACTATTGGTGATTCAACCCTCAAAGTCATGTAAAACCCTCAGAAGTTGCCCCTCACGTTATCCCCATGAACTGCTACCAACAAAAAGCACAAATTGGAGTACTGTGGGCAACAGCCATTTCTAGTCATCAGAAGGGACTCTGTTGTCCCGAGTTGCAGGTCCCAATAGGCTCGAGGAACTACATTGTCCCTAATTGCAGGCTGAGCTCTTGTGTACTTACAATTAACAAACAAGTTATAATTGCGAAACTTGGGGATAATTTTGACCATAATACATCAGAAGCAGAACAGGAGAACTTCTGGGTGGGGGTCTGAAGATGTAAAAATTAGGAGTGGGCTTGGCAACATACCTGATCTGATTCCAAACTTTTTAAGACAGGTAAGCAAGTTTAGAACCACTTCCCTTAAACCTCTGGTGTGGAAGTGGAGCAGCTATACACCCATCAACTGCCCGAGCAGTGTTGATGCCATACTGCTGAGATTTCCATGAAGATTCAAGGCAATTAACTCTAAATACTGGTATTTGAAGCTTTCAGTCCAGCACAATTCAAATGTTTCCAAGGAGCACACTGAGGGGGAAGCTCCAATGTTTGCAACAAATAATTTCTTTCAGGGAGCAAATTTGGCTCAAATGCAGACCTACAGTAATCTGCACCTGTTCATAATAAAAGTTTGAAAATCCATGACATTCTGTTTCATCTTGGAGTTTGCTGTTTCTTTATTAGAAACACGTTCCCACACAAGCTCAGAAGGAGCCACTCAGATGATTAATTATTTGCCATCCCAGTGAGTCATCACACTGTGAGAGAAGCTGTTTCAGACAGGATTCAGACAGATCTTTTTTAATTGAATAAAATATTGTGGCATTTCAGTTAATGGACCCCCCCCCCCCCCCCCCTGCTTTGCCTCAACTCATGACTCAGTGATTGTGACCAGCGTGTTGCTATGGGACAGACATGGAGACCATTCCAGGTTCGGTTTGTTTTGTATTGAGTGGGTAGAGAGGCAGTCAGATGTCAGCTTGTGTGGCATAGTGGTGGTGTCCCTACCTCTGAGTCAGGACTCCAGGGTTCAAGTCCAACCTCCTCCAGAGATGTGTACTAATATCTCTGAACAGGTCGATTAGAAACATCCAGACAGGCAGTAAATTGCTGCACTTGACCTCAGTAGCTTCTGAGGTCAGGTAGGGAAAGCTAATTACTGTTCAGCAATGAAGACAACAAATGTTGGAGATCACATTGTGTCAGGCATTTTCGATGGAAAGAGAACAAGGTAATGTTTCGAGTCTAGATGACTCTTCAGAGCTGACGTGAATCGTAGGAGGGGAAAGTGAGGACTGCAGATGCTGGAGATCAGAGTCGGGAGTGCGGTGCTGGAGAAGCACAGCAAGTCAGGCAGCATCCGAGGGGCAGGAGAATCATTGTTTCGGGCATTCCTGATGAACGGCTTATGCCTGAAATGTTGATTCTCCCGCTCCTCAGATGCTGCCTGGCCTGAATCGTGGAGAGGGGCAGTTTTGTGGTGGGGTGAAAAGGGGGGACGTTTTGATATACCGGGGGAGAAAGATTGATATAGCAGATTTAGTGATCAGAATGTGAGTAAAGCAGAACAATGCTGTGTCTAACTGCCAGAACAGACAGTCCCACTGGAGTGGAGGAGAGGAGAGAGGGCGTGATGATAGAAGACGTAGCAAGTAAAGGTGAAAGGAAGGGAGTGGGTTCACAAACTGAAGCTGTTGAACTCAACATTAAGCCCAGAAGGTTGCAAAGTGCCTCGTCTGAAGATGAGATGTTGCTTCTCCAGTTTGCACTGGGACATTGTTGCATGCTGAAGACAGAGCTGCTCCGACATGTTGGTCAACAATTCTGCGTTAAAGGTTGTCATGTGGGTGTGCTTAGGTTTGACCAGGTTAATCCCAACTATAATCCACTCTAATTAGATGGCTAGTCTCGTACAGCAATTGGATTATTACCTTTTCAGGATCGCACGAAAGGGCATTCTGGAGTTATGGAATGAGGCAGGACCTTAGGAGGAGAGAAATTTAGTGATGAGCAAAATTGGCCATTTTTCAACCATTTACCTTGGTCAATGTGAAACTCATGTAAGCTTTGTCTTAATGACTTAAGATTTCCCATGATGCTCCACCTATTCTCAAGGGGAAAAGCTATGGAAACCCCAGAAAACTGCATCAATGCCATTTTTCTTGCTTTCTGCAGCCCATAGGTTTTTGAAGACGGACAGAACTGCCCTTTCAGAGTTTCACCCCCACAGTGTTTTGGCTTCATTGCTGATGTATAACATTGGCGTGTTGCCTTCAGTGATCAAGAATGGTTTTATTACTTTCAAACCATGTGCTGTTTTGAGCTGATGTCTTTGTAGACGCTGCACATAAATTGTATCAATGCTATAACATTACACTATACCTTGAGGGTTTGCAGATTTGAAGTTTCACATTGAAAAAGGCTGCCTTTCCCCTGTTACTTACCATCACAACCATCCTTCTGCCCCTCAGATGTGTACTTTGTACCAGGAAATGCCAAAGATAGGAGTATGGCTTTTGGCCACAGTCACTACCATGGTTTTTATTTTACATTTTGGAGGTTTTTGGTGAAGGGATAGGAAAACAGCATGGCTGATTAAAGCTGGAGACCGAGTAAGGGTCAACCAAAACAAAAATAGTGTCTAGACAGCACCAAATTTGGATCTGGGTGCCTTGAACTTAGGAACAAGCTGGATTCATAAATCAATCTGTTCATAAAGGTTTCATTGTAATGCAGACATGACTGAGGCCTTTGGAATTCTAGTTGACCTAGTGTCATTGTAGCAAGGATCACAAAACTGGCCTGACATTTTTTTTGTGTACGCTAACATGTAAATTCATTAACACACTGACAATTGTTGGATCAGGTCTTTACAGGGAGGTGCACAGTTGCTTTTAACTCACTACTTTCAACGATTTTGTCTCAACACCTTCCCATATGGCTGCCACCATTCACTTTCACATCCTTAAGGTATTTTTTATCACCCCACACCCCCTTCCGGAGATGCCTGTAAGCGGGCTCTTTTAGAGAACAAGGGCTTACATATTTCTTTAATTGTCTGGGCGATTGGAATAAATTTGTCACTTAATTGGGTAAACTCCATTTGTCACCTTACCCCACCCATTTTACCCTCCCCAGGCGAAGCTGAAAATCTAATCCATCACTTTAAAACCGAAGAGGAATGTTAAAAGCAAGGCTGATATTTGAACATAAAAGCTATGGAAATTCAACTTAATCTTGATAACCTCTTTGCTTTTATATTCTTCGATGCAAGTTAATGTAATAATAGATATACATCAAAGTTACATTTCAAAACATCCAACCCATTTCAGTCCTAATCCAGGAGAGGACCATCAATGGTATACTGGAAGTCGCTTTGTTTGTTACTAGTGTGGAAACCCAGAATTCCATGTTTGGGAATTGTCTTTCTTATATTGTTATAGAAGATATTGATAAGGAAAATGGTACTTGCAAATGTAGCGCCTCTCCATAATTAATTCTGATTGAACTCCTTGAGACATAAGAATAGACCTGCAGCACAATGCATTAGTTACCATTGTACCTGTATTTATGTAGGCAGACTGTTACTGAGTTTAGGAATAAAAAGACTGGTGTGAAAGTTTGTGAAGGATTTTGAAAACATTGACTTTCCATTTTGTTTAAACAGGGTCGCAGATGTGTACACATGTGATATCTCTCAAGGTCACTGGGTAAAGAGGTGGCAGAATGACAGTGTTAAAATTGGGGAGCTTGATTAAACAGATTGATGGTCATAATGGACAATCCTTAATGTTGAAGAAATGAACAACCTAGGTACACATGTCATTATGCAAGATGGCTGACTCACTACACAACCTATCATGCAAGGAAATCTCTCACAATAGACAGTTCATTCCACAGGTTCATCTGTCCAACTGGAAAATGCATTTCACAATGAATCTGACTCACTGCATTGTTCCCAGGTGATTCCTCTGACTGGATAAGGTGTTGTAACAAAGATGGGCATTCCGCTGGGAGTTCTTCAGACTGAAGTGTATGTTGCACAGGGTTCAACATTTCAAAGAGACTCCACATGGTGCTCAAAGCCAATTTGCAAACTAACTTACCCAGGGAATTGGATGGAGACACTCTAAGATTACTCACTCAGTTGTGGATCTGAATAACTACAATTGCTGAGGGAAAGCTAGAAAGAAATGGTGGTACTGTACCAATATACAGTCAGCTAATAGAGCTGGAAAGACATGGTTCCAACTTGGGCTGAAATGGGTTCTGAAAATTTCCAGAGTAAAAGTAACTCAAACAATGTCCAATGGGTTTATTTGCTTTGGCAGTAAATACTGCTTGACATTGTATTAATGAAAACCAGCAATTATTTTCCAAACTTGTATCGAACACCATTTTTCGCCATCACTGAATACCTCTCCTGCATCTTAAAACTGCAATGTATGATTCTAAAAGCAATTTAAAGTGATGTGCCAGTTACTTAATAGTTGTTTTATCCTTTTAGTTCACAAAAGTATGTAAAATCTGACCTATGAGTTGCACCTTCAAACTGGTTTGGTTTCTGAAAGTAACAGAGTAAATTATGCACTTGGCCAATTTTTAGATTTTTGTTTACTTAAACAGAAAGCAGTAATCTGTAAATTTAGAGATTACCAGCAGTTACACTTGCAATGTGCTCATACCAGATGGATTTGTTTGCTAGTTTAAATGAAGGCACTGTCCCATATTAAAGTAAAATTCCTCTGTCCACTATGTTAACAGCTCCAAACTTTCTTGAAATAGTGTGGAGAGACAATATGACTGGATACACATACAAAATGGGCAGGCAATCTCTACTTTTACAGAAAGAGGCTCATATAAAAGTGTGATTTAGACTTTAAATTGAATTACTGGGGAGGAAGAAACCTTTGCTGTTGCCATCTTTTCTATTGAAATCAGCAGCACTTTTTGGTGAGAGAGATAGAGAGAATATATATATATATATAAAGAAACATATACATACAACTTCCAGTGGGAGCAAAAGTACATCTTCTTTCTTAAGAGAACAGTTTCATTGGGGAATGGATTCTATTTTGTCACTGCTGTAATTCTGAACTGTGTGTTTTGAATGCACTGTAAACGCAACCTGTACCAATTCTCTTGTGTAAGTTTAGTACTCTGATGTTGCTATTAAACCTGTTTAACAACAGCTTATTGCTTTTTTGATTTTCTTCATATGATTACCAGAGCTCAAGTTGCAAGACCAACATAACAGGCTCCAAAGCCTAAAGTTACAATATCAGTCGAGAAGTTGTGCTTGGAATCTAAGATTAGATTAGATTCCCTACAGTGTGGAAACAGGCCCTTCGGCCCAACCAGTCCACACCGACCCTCTGAAGAGTAACCCACCCAGACCCATTTCCCTCTGACTAATTGACCTAACACTATCGGGCAATTTAGAATGGCCAATTCACCTAATCTGCACATCTTTGGACTGTGGGAGGAAACTGGAGCATCCAGAGGAAACACACGCAGACACAGGAAAAATGTGCAAACTCCACATAGTCACTCGAGGCTGGAATCGAACGTGGGATGCTAGTGCTGTGAAGCAGCATAGCTAATCACTGAGCCACTGTGCCACCCCTATAGTTTTCAATGATCTGAAGGTTAGGGCAAAGAAGGTTGAGGGAGGTGAGGAAATGCAGTGAGAGTCAACTTCATGGCATCATGAATGGTTCTGCTGCTCAAGATGGGAGGAAGAAGAATGGCAGTGGAAGGGGATTCAATTGAAGAGGAGCAGATGGGCATTTCTGCACCACAAGGAAGATTCCAGGATGAGATGTTGCCTGCCTGGTGCCAGGTTCAGGCATGTCACTGAATGGCTGCAGGGCATTCTGAAGGGGGAGGGCAAACTGACAGAGATAGTAGCAAATATTGCTACCAACGACAATAGGTAAAAACAATGACTGCAGATGCTGGAAACCAGAGTCTAGATTAGAGTGGTGCTGGAAAAGCACAGCAGGTCAGGCAGCATCTGAGGAGCAGTAAATTCGACGTTTCGGGCAAAAGCTCTTCATCAGGAATAGAGGTAGGGAGCCTGAAGGGAGACCCTCCTCTCATTTATCAGACCAACGACAATAGGAAAAGCAAACAAGGAGGAGGCCCTGTAAGCAGAATGTAGGGACCTAGGAAGCAGGTTAAAGGACAGGTCCCAAAATGGTAGTAACTTTTGGAATACTTCTGCTGTCATGAACGTGTAAAGGAACAGGAGGTTAGTCCAGATGAATGCATGGCTGGAGAGATGGAGCAGGAGCAAGGGCTTTAGATCGCTGAGATTTTAGGATCATTTCCAGGGGCTGGTGAGACCTGCACTGGAATGGAACCAATATTATTACCATGAGGTTTGCTGCTGCTGGTGGGGAGGGTTTACATGAATTTGGTGGGGGGGGGGGGGGGGGGGGGAGGAATCCAGTAAGACTGCTCAGCAGGGGGAGATGAAAGGTCAAAATTAGAATTGACAGCAAGTGAGTCATTATAGGCCCGTTAAGACACGAGGGAATTTGGCAACGTTGGATGGTATTTATTTTAATGGAAGGAGTGTGACAGATGAGGCAGAAGAGTTGTGGGCACAAATTAAAACCTGGGATTGTGATGTTGGTGCTGTCCCTGGCTGAGAGTGGGGGCAGGATTGTCAGCTCAATGTTCCAGGATATAGCGTCTTTAGGTGAGATGGGGAAGGAGATAGGAGAGGAATGGGGCTGTTGCAATATTGATTAGGAATTATATTACAGCAATAAGGAGGGATGGTATCTTAGATTCCTTAAATGAAGCCATCTGAATAGAACTTAAAACCAAAAAGGAACAATCATATTGCTAGGAGAATACCATTATCCCCTTAAAAGTCTGAGAGAAATTGAAGAGCAGATATGTAAGCAGATGTCAGGGAAGTGCAGAAGTAATAGGGTTATGATAGTAGGAGATTTCAACTTTAATTGGCATAGTCATAGTGTGAAAGGTTTAGAGGGAGCAGAATTCTTAAAATGCATACAGAACAACTTTCTAAGCTAGTATGTAGAAGGCCTTACAAGAGAAGGGGTGGTCCTGGCCTCAGTGTCACAGAGATCATAACTCTGCTTGATTCTAGATTGTTATGGAAAAGGACAAAGGTGGGCCTGAAATCAAAGCTCTTGGGGAAGGCCAATTTTAATAAGATTAGATATGATATTGTCAGAATGGACTGGGAGGAGATACTGTGACAGAGTAATGGGGGCACGTCCAAGAAGGAAATACAGAGAACACAGAGCCAATATGTTCCAATCAAGATAAAGGGTGCAGCCACCAAATCCAATGAAGCCTGGATATGAAGGGATGTACAGAATTGGATGAAGATAAAAAAGGAGCCCTTTTTATAGATTACTTACAGTGTGGAAAACAGGCCCTTCAGCCCAAGTCCACACCGACTCTCCGAAGAGCAACTCACCCAGACCCATTCCCCTACATTTACCCCCTCACCTAACACTACAGGCAATTTAGCATGGCCAATTCACCTAACCGCCACATTTTTTTGGACTGTGGGAGGAAACCCACGCAGACACAGGAAGAAGGTGCAAACTTCGCACAGCAGTTGCCCGAGGCAGGAATTGAACCCAGGTCTCTGATGCTGTGAGGCAGTAGTGCTAACCACCGTGCCGCCTTGTGGTAAATGCTGAGGAGTCAAAGAGCAGAAGCACTAAAGAGTACAACATCTGCAAAAGGAAGCTGAAAAAGGAAATTAGGAGAGCAAAAACAAGGCATGAAAGAATAATGACAGGTAAAAGGAAATTGTAAATTATTTTAACAGTACATCAAGAGTAAAGGGATGACTAAGGAAAGAACAATGCCCATGAAGGACAGCAGTGATAATTTGTGAGTGGAGCTAAAGGGTACCAATAGGATTGTAAATAAATGCTTTGTGTCAGCGTTCATTAGTCAGAGGGATAATGCCAGTATAGAAATCAGGGAGAAGGACTGTGATACACTTAAAATAAATTAGAATAGGCACAAAGGAGGTTCTGAGTCATTGGTCAGACTAAATAAGAACATAAGAACATAAAAAATAGCAGCAGGAGTAGGCCATTAAGCCTGCTCTGCCATTCAATAAGATCAGGGCTGATCTTTACATGAACTCAGCTCCACTTACCCACCCGCCCAACATAACTCTTAATTTCTTTACTGTTCAAAAATCTATCTATTTTTGCCTCAAAAACATTCAACAAGGTAGCCTCAATTGCTTCACTCGGCAGGGACCTTACAGTAGATAAATAACCAGAGCCAGATGAAAAGTATCCCAGGTTGTGGAGTGAGGCAAGAGAGGACACTAACCAATAATTGTTAATTCCTCTCTGGCCACAGGAGCGGTGCCAGAGCACTGGAGGTTAGTCAATCTGTACTGTTATTCAAAGAGTGAGCAAATGGGAAACCAGGAAACTACAGGCCGGTCAGTCTAACCACAGTGGTGTGGAATCTATTGGAAGCAATTCTGAGGGACAAAATTAATTTGCACTTGGAGAGGCAGGGATTAATCAAGGTCAGCGTGTTTTTAAGGGGAGGGGAATATCTGACCAACTTGATTGAATTTTTCAAAAAGGTGACCAGGCGTGTTGTTGAGGACAATGCATTCAATGTAGTCAACTTGGATTTCAGCAAGGCTTTTGATAAGCTTGCACATAGGAGAACAATAACAGAGATAAGAACCTGTGGGACCCAAGAAATTTGGCTAATTGCCACTTAGACAGTTATGGATCCAACGAGTGGAAGGCAATGGCTGACAGATGGTTCTGTGACTGAAAGACCATGTCCAGTGGGATTCAGTTGGGATCGGTGTTGGAATACTTGTTTTGCACTAATGACTTAAACCTAACTCTAGGAGCATTGATCAACAAATTTGTGAGTGATGTGAAAATTGGTGAGGTGGTGAGGTGGTGAGTAGTGGTTAGATTACAAGAGCATACAGGCAGAGTGGTCAGAAAGGCTGAGCAGTGGCAATCAGAAGAGGATTCTGGGCAATCCAAGATGGAGGGTGGGAAAGATTTCTGGCTGTAGCAGCTGCTCCTTTATTGAGGTATTTTAGGTGTTAGAGGTAATTTCCTTGAATTCCAGGAGGAGCAATTACTGTTTTATATGCTGTTGCATTGTTTTGGAACTTGGAAAAAAGAAAAGTCAAAACAACAACAGTTTTAAAAGGGCGAAGAACAGACAAAGGAAGCACTTGATGAGGTCAGTGCAGGAGAGAGAGAGAAAGAAACTGACACAGCAGTGAACCTGCACAGTTACTGCCTTTGCTGTTTGAATTCATGTATCGCTGGACATCGGAGTGCATCTGGGAAAATTAACAAACAGTGAAATTCACAACTAATCTTGGAGGAACCGTTTGGGAGAAGTTCACAACACAGAAGCACGTAAGTGCATTGTTTTTAAGTGGGACCTACAGAAAGTCTGTAGTAGTGAATAGAGTGGGTTCTTTCTTGATTATATGTTTTTTGAGATATGTCTCTTGATTAAACTTAAAATATAAGCCATAACTATTAGTTTAACCTGGGGCAATGTTTTGTAGAGGAATAAGATAGTGTTATTTTCTGGGTCTGTAGATTGTGAAGGAGCAAAAATGGCCTTTAGTAGAGTGATATGCGCTTCTTGTCAGATGTGGGAGTTTAAAGAGAGTTTAAGAGTTACTGCGGATTATATCTGCAATAAATGCTTTTGGTTGTGAATCTTATCAGATCGAATGGATTGGTTGGAGAGACAGCTAGAAGCAATGAGGAATTTGCAACAATATGTGATGGATGGCAGTTATAGGAAGGGGGGAAAATCTCAGATACAATTACAAAGATGGGTTAGAAGGGTAAGAGAGATAGGCAGCTAGTGCAGGAGCCTTCTGTGGATATACCCATATCAAAGAAATATGGTGTTTTGGAAAATGTAGGGGGTGATGCATTCTCAGGAGAACGTAGCATGAACAGCCAAGTTTCTGGTATTGAGAGTGGCTCTAATGCAACGAGGGGTACGTCGGGTTCCAAGAGATCAATTGTGTTAGGGGATTCTGTAGTCTGAGCTACAGACAGATGTTTCTGTGGCCAGCAGAGAAAAAGCAGAATGGTGTGTTGTTTCCCTGGTGCCAGAATCAAGGATGTCTCAGAGAGGGTGCAGAATGTTCTCAAGGGGGAAAGGGGCCAGCAAGAGGTCATTGTCCACATTGGAACCAACGACATTGGAAGGGAAAAGGTTGATATTCTGAAGGGAGATTACAAAGTGTTAGTCAGGAATTTAAAAAGAAGGTCCTCAAGAGTAGCAATATCTGGATTACTCCCGGTGCTATGAGCTAATGAGGGCAGGAATAGGAGGAGAGAGCAGATGAATGCATGGTTGAGGAGCTGATGAATGGGAGAAGGATTCACATTCTTTGATCTTTTGGGGTCAAAGTGACCTGTACAAGAAGGACGGTTTGCACCGAAATTGGAAGGGGATTAATATACTGGCAGGGAGATTTGCTAGAGCTGCTCGGGAGGATTTAAACTAGTAAGGTGGGGGGTGGGACCCAGGGAGATAGTGAGGAAAGAGATCAATCTGAGACTGGTACAGTTGAGAACAGAAGCAAGTCAAACAGTCAGGGCAGGCCGGGACAAGGTAGGACTAATAAATCACACTGCTATTAGATTTAAAGTAGTGATGGAAAAGGATAGACCAGATCTAAAATTTGATGTTCTAAATTGGAGAAAGACCAATTTTGACAGTATTAGGCAAAAACTTTCTAAAGCTTATTGGGGGGCAGATGTTCGCAGGTAAAGGTATGGCTGGAAAATGGGAAGCCTTCAGAAATGAGATAATGAGAAATCAGAGAAAGTATATTCCTGTTAGGGTGAAAGGAAAGGCTGGTAGGTATAGGGAATGCTGGACGACTAAAGAAATTGAGGGTTTGGTTAAGAAAAAGAAGGAAGCATATGTAAAGAATAAACAGGATAGATCGAGTGAGTCCTTGGGAGAGTATAAAGGCAGAAAAAGTATACTTAAGAGGGATATCAGGACGGCAAAAAGAGGACATGAGATAGCTTTGGCAAATAGATTTAAGGAGAATCCAAAGGGTTTTTACAAATATATTAAGGACAAAAGGGTAACTAGGGAGAGAATAGGGCCCCTCAAAGATCAGCAAGGCGGCCTTTGTGTGGAGCCGCAGAAAATGGGGGAGTTACTAAATGAGTATTTTGCATCAGTATTTACTGTGGAAAAGGATATGGAAAATATAGACTGTAGGGAAATAGATGGTGACATCTTGCAAAATGTCCAGATTACAGAGGACGAAGTGCTGGATGTCTT
>NC_057743.1:10231315-10268388 GCF_004010195.1 Chiloscyllium plagiosum | reverse complement strand
GAAAGATGTTGTGAAACTTGAAAGGGTTCAGAAAAAATTTACAAGGATGTTGCCAGGGTTGAAGGATTTGAGCTATAGGGAGAGGCTGAACAGGCTGGGGCTGTTTTCCCTGGAGCGTCGGAGGCTGAGGGGTGAACTTATAGAGGTTTACAAAATTATGAGGGCCATGGATAGGATAAATTAACAAAGTCTTTTCCCTGGGATCGGGGAGTCCAGAACTAGAGGGCATAGGTTCAGGCTGAGAGAGGAAAGATATAAAAGAGATCAAATGGGCAACTTTTTCACAGAGAGGGTGGTACGTGTATGGAATGAGCTGCCAGAGGAAGTGGTGGAGGCTGGTACAATTGCAACATTTAAAAGACATTTGGATGGGTATATGAATAGGAAGGATTGGAGGGATATGGGCCGGGTGCAGGTGGGACTAGATTGGGTTGGGATACCTGGTCGGCATGGACGGGTTAGACTGAAGGATTTGTTTCCATGCTGTACATCTCTTTGACTCTCTATGACTCTAATTCAATCTGGATTAGTTGTGACGTGATGCACTCGGGCAGGACAAACATGGCAAGAGATTACATGATGAACAGTAAGACTCCAGGAAGCCGCGAGGATCCATCAGTCCCTTTACAGTAGTAGGACAGGTAGAGAAAATGGTTAAGAAGGCGTATGGGATTCTTGCTGCTATTAGCTGAGGCCTAAATTATAAGAGCAGGAAGGTTATGCTAGAACTGTATAAAAAGTTGGTTCAGTCACAGCTAGAGTATTGTGTGCAATTCAGGAATCCACATTATAGGAAGGATAAGATAGTGCTGGAGAGGGTGCTGAGGAGATTTACCAGGATGTTGCGCAAACTGGAAAGTTTGTTATAAAGTGCGAGTGGATACACTGAGTTAGTTTGCCTTGGAGCAGAGGAGACTGAGGAGGAACGTGATTGAGATGTATAAAATTATGGTGACCACAGACAGGGGAAAAGGGAAAGGAACTTTTTCTCTTGGTGGAGGAATCAAGGACCGAGGGGCATAAATTCAAGCTAAGGAGTAGCAGCTTTAGAGGGGATATGAGGGAAAAAGTTCAGAGGGTGGAACTTGCTGCCAAAAGGGTGGCAGAGAAAGAAACCCTCATAACATTGAAGAAGTAGTTAGATGTGACTTGCACTGGCAAGGCATACAAGACCATGGGGCAAGTGCTGGAAAATGGGATTTGAGTAGTTAGGTCGTTGTTTTTAAGTGGTACAAACTTGACAGGCCGAAGGATCTTTCTCTGTCCTGAAAGTCTCTATAACTCTTCTGGGAACTTGACAAAAGAATATATTTACAGCAAGAGATTGTATTTTCAAAGCAGCAAGAATGTGACAAGTGGCATTTTAGGAACTTGGAAGGAATAGAAGAGGAAAAGTTTACAGAAATGCTATTGACTGTAATTTTGATAAAAATGATACAAAAGCAATAAAGGTGGTGACAGGTGGTATTACAATACTTCACAATTTTTGTACACCCTGATAACTATTAAATTGAAATTCAAGCTTCCAATTATTAGCTTAAAGGTTGACAAGTCAAGCTTTCATTTTTGTTAAAAAAAACTTTCAGTCTGTCAAATGATTAAAAAAAATGATTGATTCAATACCATTTTCTTGCAAAGGAGACTTATACTTTAAAGTTTAAGGATAAATAATTTTGGCATTAATCTTTCCATCTTCCAAAAGATTGCTTTCTTTCCACTTTCCAAACTACTGTAACTTCTATTGCTAAATCAGTCCTCCACTGTGAGGGATGTACTGTGAATATCTTCCCCTAGTTCCAATGCAGATAATCTTGCAGCCTTACTTTTAAAACTGAACATGAGTTCCATTCACATTCTGCATAGTGAATAACAGAGTCATCATTTTCTCTGCTTAAGGTGCAGGCCTGACTAATGATTAGATTAGATTCCCTACAGTAGTGAAACATGCCTTTTGGCCCAACAAGTCCACACTGACCCTCCGAAGAGTAACTCACCCAAACCCATGTCCCCACCTGATATTTAACCCTGACTAATGCAAAATGTTACTTGTTTTCTTACTCTTTACCTCACTGCAGACTACACAAGGCCCAGCCTGTCTGTAATATTCTTGGACTTACAAGAAGGCCTGGAGACGGAACTCAAAATGGCTCCCTCTATCACTTCCTATGCCAACAAGAAAAAACACATTGTACATCAGTGGAAATGTTAATTAATTATCTTTAATCATAACTCTCTTTTCATTTTTGAATTTCCAGAATAACTGTTTACAACTTGATGGCTATGACAACTCTTTGAGACTGAGAGACTTAGGCCCAGAACTTTGCAATTATAGACTTGGAGAAACCATTAAAAATGAAAGGAAGTATCCAGATTCAGAATTCCTATGCCCAGTTCCAACACATCCTATTTTCACTGGTGACAGTGGGGAAGGGAACAGGGGTGCATTCTGACATCAAATGAGGGAAATCCAAGCTCAATAACACCATTTGAACTCAGCTTTGAGTTCAAAGCAGATCCTAGTTTTGCGAGAGCAAGGTTGTTATACAACAATGTGAACTTTTTCATAGAATAGACATAAATACTGATGAAGGGGAGGAACTGCATTTCTGGATATGAGTTGAAGAAAAATAAGCCGAAGCCAGGAGTTTCAAAAGTTATTTGTTGACATATCCTTCAATGCTAACATTGCAACATTACTGTTGCTTGACTGCTATCCACAACCTGCCATTATCACAGTGGGGGAGGGGAAGAGACCCATCGACTGTGATTGACAGATCAAAGAAAGAGTTTGCTGAAGGAGTAGCTGACTTTTATGTGGATTTATGAATGCAAGCATTTGTTTTTATAGGGATTTAGTCCTTAAGTGATTGAAATATACTGTGCAGTTATTCATGAATGAGACTTTTTAATAAAGTGAAGTGTGCGATAGATATATAAACGTTAACTTTTTTGATATCTGCATGGTTCCTGAGGCCTGATTACAGTGGGTGAATTTGAATTTGTAGGTTAGTGACAAAGGGTCAAGGGTGAGCGGCATGAGTTGGTCTGGGGCTAGACAAACTATGGCACTGGGGACTGTTAAAGAAGGAGGAAACAACTACAGCAGGACATCTTCACTCTGGTGCAGTTATTCACTCAAGCTCTCTTATGATTGAGAAGGCCAACATATCATGTGCCTTCCTAATTCCTCACAAAACTGGAGCTTGCTAAGAGTGATAGAGCTAAATAAAAGTACGAAGTAGCGATTGAGTAAAAGGCCAAACAGACAGCAAAACAATACTGGAAATCAGTGAGCTTCATTCAATATACCTCCAGCTACTTTCATGCACCAGTTTTGTTGGGCTTTACAGGGAGATCCAGTATTGAACAGGTTTTCATTAAATTTTTCAGTTTAAATTTGGAAGTCAACAGTGGAGCAGCGCTTTAACCTTTACATTTGCTGATGGCCCGGATTCTATGGGGCATTTTGAAAATTCAGTTCAGATTGTAGCTCAGTTTGTATAGTATATTTTTGCCCCAAAGTGATTCACCATCCAGACTTGGAAATATGTCTCCATTTCCTCAGTGTTGCTGGATGAACATGTTGGAACGCCCTCTCTAATGCCATTTTGATTTTGATTTGTTCTTGTCACATGCACCTCGGTGCAGTGAAGTTTGGTTTTGCGTGCATAGCAGGCAGATCATACCATATAACGTGTATTAGGGTAATAGAACAGAGCGAGGAATACAATGTTACAGCTGCAGAGAAGGTGCACAAACAGCGAGATCAACATGAAGTTTAAAATTTGAGAGTTCCATTCAGAAGTCTAATAACAACAGGGAAGAAGCTGCTCTTGAATCTCTTGGTATGTGTGTTTAAGCTTTTGTATCTTCTGCTTGACGGAAGAGGTTATACGAGATTATAACTGGGGTGGGTGGAGTCTTTGATGATGTTGCCTGCCTTTCCGATGCAGTCAGAAGTGTAGATGGAGTCAATAGGTGAAAGGTTGGCTTACGCGATGGTCTGGGCTGTGTTCACAACTCTCTGTAGTTTCTTATGGTCCTGGGCAGAGCAGTTGCCATTTGAAGCCATGATGCATCTGGATTGAATGCTTTCTATGGTGCATCTGCAAAAATTGGTAACAGTCTTTATGGACACACCGAATTTACTTAGCCTCCTGATTTTAACACGCCTGCTCAAGTGTGGCTGGGCAGAGCAGTTGCCATTTGAAGCCATGATGCATCTGGATTGAATGCTTTCTATGGTGCATCTGCAAAAATTGGTAACAGTTTTTACGGACACACCGAATTTACTTAGCCTCCTGAGGAAGTCGAGGTGCTACTGTGCTTTCTCTATTTACTCCAAATGGACTGCAGCAGCTGAAGAAGGCAGCTCAGTATTGCTTTCTCAAAGGCACCTAGCGATGGGTAATAAATGTTGGCCAATCCAATGATGCCCACATCTCTTGAGTGAGTAGAAAATTAGTAACTACCCAGGAATAATTTCATCTGTTCCTGCACCAACCTGAAAGGTGGACTTTCCTGCTGACTGACCTGCTGTGCTTTTCCAGCGCCGCACTTTTCGACCCTGACTCTCTAGCCTCTGTAGTCCTCACCTTCTCTCAACCACAGGAGGTTGAAAAAATTCCTGAAGAAGGGCTTATGCCCGAAATGTCGAATCTCCTGCTCCTCGGATGCTGCCTGGCCTGCTGTGTTTGTCTAGCACCACATTTTTCAACTCTTCTCTCAACCACACTTGAGCAGGCGTGTTAAAATCGGGGCTAGTTCCAACATGCCATTTGAAGATGTTCTCATTAAGTGTTTATATTTAATAACAAAGCAGCCCAAAATTGGGTCTGAACTAAAATACAAACTTGCATTGATATAACACTCTTCAGTATCTCAGAACATTGCAAATTATTTCAGAGCTAACGAAGCACATTAGAAATGCAATCACTGCTCTCGGGAGTTTTCTGTTCAACCTGTTCAGAGATGTTGTTGAACACCTCTGGACCAGGTGGGACTCAAACCGGGGCCTCCTGGTTCAGAGGTAGGGACACTACCAGAGTACCACACGAGCCTTGTCAATCACCCCCTACAACACAAGGAAATATGGCAGGTAACTTGTGCACAACAACTTCCAATAAACATTTAATGAGATAAACAACATTAATCTGGTATTAGATAAGAAATGAATGCTGGTGAGTGAGTTATTCTTCACTACAATGTGCAGACACCCGATATGAGCAGAGGATCTTGGGGTCTGTTTTCAATTTGGGAAATATAGAGCATCAAAATTCCCTGAGATCTCGTGAATGTAACAGCAAGAACACTTGTAAAATATGTCATCCCTGTCTGTTGTGAAGTTGAGAGACCAGTTGGTTGCAAGAGGTCTTGGCCATTGACACCAGGCCATAGGTAGAGAGCAGGAAATCAAAGGCTTTGTCAGGTGTTGGACAGAAGAAGTGGGTGCAGTCAGAATAAGGGAAGGGTTAGTGGAATCAAGGGGTCTGTTAGTTGACAGTGCATGCCTCTTGGGGCTTCAGGGCAGGATAATGGTGGGGAGAATGGAGGCTTTGATCAGACAGCAAAATCAGACACCCAGGGCAAAGATCAGATAGGTTACTGGAGAAATCGGAAGTCTGGAAAGAGGTGTTGGAAGAGTTAGTGAGGGAATATCGGAAGGGTCCCCGGAGGATTTGGGGAAGTCAAGGCAGGAATCCCACTGCAGCTGCTGGTGAAGCAGGTAGATTGGACCCAGCAAGTAAATGGCAACGCAATGCCCGTCTAGAGCTAATGGCCTCCTCTTTAGCCAACAGGGCCTTCTGCCCAATCCTGATGCTCGGACCTCCAGTCAAAATGGCGACTCATTCTGAGGCAACAGCCTTCATTGTAATAGATAAGTGACTAAATCACCTCCTGTCATTAGACTGCTTGCCCAGCAACTATTTCACCTTTGTTAACATCAGAAGTGTGTGGGTCAGAGGCCAGCTGAAACCTGAACTCCTTTCCACCTCAACGCCACATCATCCTCCAATTCCACCTCTCTGTCCAACCCTGAACCTCCCAAAATCCCCTCACCCTTCCTTATCACATAAGGAGAAAGTGAGGACTGCAGATGCTGGAGATCAGAGCTGAAAATGTGTTGCTGAAAAAGCGTAGCAGGTCAGGGAGCATCCAAGGAGCAGGAGAATCGACGTTTCAGGCATGAGCCCTTGATTTGACTGAGACAAGGTGGGGGGAGGGGAAATGAGGAAACTGGAGAAATCTGAGTTCATCCCTTGTGGTTGGAGGGTTCCTAGGCGGAAGATGAGGTGCTCTTCCTCCAGCCGGGTCAACAGTAAAATCAGCATGACTCACCTTCACAGCGGGCAGTGAATTAGGCAAGAATTGGGTTCCTTGAAAAACTTTATTTTTATTTTCAACAGTTCATTCAGTTAAACTCACAGCAATTAATCTTTTTTTTTTGCAAAATGCAGTCATTCACAGCTCAAATAATGGGAGATCTTAAGGAGCATTTGGCAGCAGGATAATGCCTAATATGTAACTCAGCCACAGTTGCAGCAATTCAATAAATTCAATAAATAGTGAGTTGAAGAAATCTTGTACCCTCTCCTGTGATGGAATTGGTGACTGAGGGCTATATAATGAGGTAGAAAGATGCTGGAGAACCACACTACCCCCGAGCTTCTAGTACGATGAAGATGGTGGAGAGAGCCATGGACAACTTACCTGGTGATTGGAGCTTCCAATGACCATTAATGCCCATCCCACCAGTATTTACCCAGCACTGGGCTGAGGGCATGTCATGCTGGGAGCAAACCTGGGGATGGAGGGTTGGTGAAAGCCACCCAATTTGTCCTGTTGCTAACCTTGTCCCTGTGATCCACGCTCTGCAAAAGCACTGCCAACATGCCAACATTCTCATTTGCCTGTCCCATTTCTCCGTCTGAACCCTTGGGTGATTATGGCAGCAGGAGCTGCAACCTACTGCCTCTCCTCAACATCCTGCCCGTAACTGCCTGGCAGCTCGCAGAGAGTGGCACTTCCAATGGGTCTCCGAGTCCTTGGCAATGATGGCTCATTGGTTAGCACGTCTGCATCACAGCGCAGGGTCCTGGGTTCAAATCCACCCTCAGGTAACTGTGTGGAAATACACATTCTCCCCGTGTCTGCGTGGGTTTCCTCCAGGTGCTCTGGTTTCCTCCTACAGCTGTGCAGATTAGGTGAATTGACCAGGCTAAATTACACCTGGTGTCCAGGGATGTGCAGGTCAGGTAGTTTAGCTAGAACTGCAGGGTGATAAGGTTGGGACGTGGGCCTGGGTGGGATGCTCTTCAGAGGGTCAGTGTTGACTTGATGGGCCGAATGCCCTGCTTCCACACTGCAGAGATCCTATGATTGTATGAGTGCCCACAAAATGCTGTGTGTGTAGATGATGGCATCCTGTGCCCATCCTGTCATGTATGCCCATTCTGTTCTGCTGGTCTCTGGGAGACTTGCATTTATGTAGCACCTTTCTTGACCTCAGGATGTCCCAAACTCTGCACAACCCAACGAAGCAATTGTTTGACAAATAGTCAAATTTAGTCAGATTTAATGTCGGAAATTCTTGCAAGGAGAAACAAAGTGTGCTTGACTTTCTTTAAAGGGTAGTCTCTGTCATCTCCCTCACCTAAGCAGTATTTATTTTTAATCCTTTCAGGGGACTGAAGTTTCCCTGGCTGGGCCAGTATTTATTCAGTGACAGTGAAGGAATGGCAATATGTTTCCAAAAAAGGGCGATGAGTGGCTTGGAAGGGAACTTGCAGGTAATGGTGTTCCCATGTATCTGCTCCCCTTGTCCTTCCACATCAGAAATGGTTGTGGGTTTGGAAGGTGCTGTCTAATGCTTATTGGTGAATTTGTGCAGCACATCGTATATTGTATAAACTACTGCTACTGAGTGTCGGTGGTGGTGTGAGTGAATGCTTGTGGATGTGGTACCAATCCAGCAAGCTGTTTTATCCTTGGTGGTTTCAAGCTTGTTTGAGCAGCACCCATCCAAGGAAGTGGATTTTGAATCTTGTTTATTCACCCACTGCAGATGACATTCATGTTGACTTTCAATATGCAGTGAATCAGTTTGTATTTTGAGCAAACACCATCGATAGGACCACAGGAAGATATTGTGGATTTTTCATTTCCCTTTAAAGAGAGGCCAGGTGAAGCAATTGCGAAGGATGAAGGAGATCTGAGAGAACATCATTGCAGGCATTCATTTGTTCTTTCAGGAAAGAGTGCAAGAGGATGAATATACCATTGATAATTGGAGCGGGAGAGCCTGAATCTTCCTTTGCTCTTTGATGAGAGTCCGAAGTCAGCCAACACTAGGTTATAGTCCAACAGGTTTATTTGGAATCACAAGCTTTCAGAGTGCTGTTGGTGACTTGACAAAGGAGTAGCGCTCCAAAAGCTTGTGCTTTTAAATAAACCTGTTGGATTATAACCTGATGTTGCCTGACTTCTGACTTTGTCCACTCCAGTCCAACACCGGCACCTCCACATCTTTGTTGAGAGTGTTGAGCATGCCCATGATAGCCCCATATCTCCATTGACGAGGACAGTGTATTGTTGAAGAATATCTCACCATTACAGGAACACCAGTTAAGGACATAAATATCCTGAGCAAAGAAACTCATAGAAGTGAGGCCTCTTCTGGAGAACTGTGTCCAATTCTAGTCGCCCTGTTATAAGAAGGATATTATTGAGCTGGAGAGGGTTCAAAAGAGACTTACCAGGATGTTGCTGGGAATGGAGGGTTTGAGTTATAAGGTGAGGCTGGACAGGACGGGACTTTTGTCACTGGAGTGTAGGAGGTTGAGGGATGACCAAACAGCATCATGAGGGTTATAGTGTAAGTGAATGACAGGTATCTTTTCCCTAGGGTGGTGGATTTCAAGGCCAGGGGGCATATTTCTAAGGTGAGAGGTGCAAGATTTACAAAAGACACAGGGGACAATTTTTTTTTCTGCAGAGAGTGGTTCATGTGTTGAATGAACTACCAGAGGAAATCACGGATGCGTGTATAGTATAATGTTTAAAGGACATTTGGATAAGTACATGAATAAGAAATGTTTGGAGGGATATGGGTCAAGTGGGACTAGCTTAGTTTGGGATAATAGTTGTCCTGGACTGGTTGGAACAAGGATTCTGTTTCTGAGCTGTATAATGCTATGACACTCATGATTGGCTAATGTATAAGGAAGATAACAACATAAAGAAAAAAGAAGTAGGGTTCTGAGTTACACTGTGGAAAATGCTGCAGGACTAACATCTGAAACAGAATGTCAGGGACTGAAGGAAGGAATAAACAGATTGCAGTAAGATCTCACATGTAAAGGCTTGAAAACAGCCTGTGGCCTGCAGAATTTCAAACTACAAAATACCACAGCTCCTGGACAAGTTCCAGAACAGTCACAGCAACTGGAACGAGAGGAGATTCAGCAGAAAAATGGCCATCATTGCAAATCCACGCCACTGTGTGACACAGTACTCCTTCATGACTCATATGGACTGCTATGAATCAGTGTGTTCCCAACTATGTTGGATGGATTTTCAGGTAATCATTGAGGTACGGCTCATGAGTTGAGAGGTTGAAGAAGAGGCAAAAGGATTTCTGCTGAAAATCAGCAGGCTGTTTCATAACCAGATTATCTGGAACATGTACACAGGCATCTGCCTCCTCAATATCAAACAACAGAGAGGAGTTCACAAATTAGAAATGGTGCAATAGAGGGAAAAGAACATACTGATGTCAAAGACTGTGTAAATAACACACCATATGCAAAAGGTTTAAAAGAGCAATGTGAAACATTGGAACATTTTGGCTCCAGATTAAGCAGCTGAAGAAATACTGAAACAATACCTTTCTATTACCAATGTAGCTCTTGTGGAAGCAGTGAATGATGTCAATGTTAAACTTTCAATCAAGACTGGGTCTCAGAATGTAGTGGATGAACTTCCTAATGACCCAGTTTCCTTGAGTCATCACGTTTATTTCATTTTGCTTATGGTGGAATCCTATTCTGTGCTGGGGTTCTCAGTGCATTGTCAGCAGACAAACAGCATCAAGCTGAAGAGAGTGTGGAGCTGACATCCCTGTCTACAGAGAGAGAAATCCTTACCCGAGGAATTTGGACTTTAGAACAGTCCATGAAATAGTCTTTGTTCTTCGCTAGGACCACAGGAAGATATTGTGGATTTTTCAATTCCCTTTAAGGAGTGGCCACCATGGGGCGGTATGGTAGCTCAGTGGTTAGCACTGCTGCCTTACAGCTCCAATGACCCAGGTTCGATTCCAGCCTCAGGTGACTGTCTGTGTGGAGTTTGTACATTCTCCTTGTGTCTGTGTGGGTTTCATCTGGTGCTCTGGTTTCCTCCCACAATCCAAAGATGTGCAAGGTTAGGTGAATTGGCTGTGCTAAATTGCCCAAGGAGTCCATGGATGTGTGGGTGAGGTGCATTAGTCAGGGGTAAATATGGGACAACAGGGTAGGGGAATGGGTCAGGGTGGATTACTCTTCAGACGGTCGGTATGGACTTGTTGTCCAAAGGGCCTGTTTCCACACTGTAGGGATTCTACGATAATTTTCATCTGTCTAATTTGTTTGGGGTTGAAGTCCTTTCGTTATACGGTTAAAGTGGGTGATACAATAATGAAGTTCCTCATCAGAGCTGAAAATGCTGCATTTCTTTTTAAAAGTGATTGTTTCTCCTTTCACCAATGTACAAAGGAGGAGAAGGCAGAACAGATGAAAGGGGGATGAGACTTTCATTTCGCTGTTTTCCTCTCTGGATTTTTTTTTAATGGATCAGCTCCTGAAAATTGAAACACTCCTTCTTTGACCAGCTTTAACCCTCAGGTGGTCTCACAGACCAGGTGCCTGCTGTAGTGAGAAACTGGTATCCTGCCTGACAACATGCTTGCCTTTCCTGGATGGGGCATGAGGCGAATGGAATGCATACACCCTTCACTTCCCCACATTGAGTCGAGCACACTGTTGGAGATTGGTGTCTTTGGCAAAGAAGAGTCAGTTGGGATGGAAGGGGTGATGTTAGAAATGGGAGTAGATTGAAAATGCAAACAAGTAAGGGGGAAGAATGAATGAGAATGCTGAATCATGTCCCTGTAATTAGTTAAAAATCTATCCTCCTCTTTCTCTCTCTCTCTCTCTCTTTCTCTGTCTCTCCCTCTCCCATTCATACACACGACAGCACAGTTATTAACATCTAGGGAATCCATCTACCAGGCCCGCTGTCAAGGAAAGGCTGCCAGCATTCTGATCCAGCCCACCCTGGCAATATTTTTCTACAACCTCTACCACTGGGGAGAAGGGACAGAAGCCTGAACACATGCGTCAGCCGGTTTCGAAACAGTTTCTACCCTACTGTTGTTAGAATACTGAATGGACTCACAAACTCTTAACATTCGCCTGTACCTGTGTTTTTGACTTTGCCGCTGTTTACCTATTATTTACTTATCGATGCTACTTAACTCTGTGATCTACCTGTATTGCTCACAAGACAAAGCTTTTCACTGTGCTTCGGTACACGGGACAATAAATTCAATTCAATTCAATGCCAAAGCATCTCCTCCTTTACATTAACTGTTACATTTGAATAACCTCATGCATCTATTTGTGTTTCTATCTTCACTGCTGAATGTTACCCTTTGGCAAAGTGAATAGTAATGTGGGATTAGCTGATTGCACACCCTAACAACTCTCTGTCTCCTTCATTGTGCTAAAGGCTACCTAGCATTTTGCTTCTGTGATTGCAAAACTGTAAGCCAGGTGTGCTGCAGTTTAACATTAGCAAAACCAAAGACACCCTCTCAGACAACCATCAGAAACATTGTGTCAGGCTCAATGATAGTGCCAGTAGAGAAAGACAATTCTCCCAAGGTGCCCTGGCTAACATATAATCGTTCAACATTACTACAGATTATTTAGTCCTTCACCCCAACCTTTATGGGATCTTGCTGAACTGAAATTGGCTGCTGTGCCAGCTTTTATTACACCAGAGACTTCACTAAATAAAATTGTTTATTGGCTGTGAAGTTCTTTGAGATATCCTTGAGTCTTAAGTGGCGTTATATAAATGTTAGTATTCTGAGTGCAAGAGTGGTACCTTGATTTGAACAATGATTCAGCTTCCTCTCTCGTATTAGTCAACAATCATTAAACATTTTAGTTGATTTAAAAAGTTATAAAAATGCAGGAGGCTGCATTTGATGGACAGGTCAAAGATTCACCAAGGGAGCTAACAAGGGAGTCCATCGGCTTTGCAGTTGCCATGGGAAGACAAGTGACAGATTGACGACCAATAGGTGAAGCGTGGAGGTTGGGCAGTTGGTGGGTTGAGGTCATGTGGTGAAATCTCCAGGAATATGCAAGGAGACCTGGCAGCCCACACGCACTGAGATAGAACTGGCACAAATCACAATGCTACAAACTGTGCCCTCACCCACACAAAACTTCTCTCACACTCTCCAGATCACACTGGAGTTATTCATGCTTTTAATATTCCCCTTAATAACCCATTCCACCCTCATAAATCCCCTGATGAACTTTCTATTTCTCTAACACCATCTTACTCTGAATCCCCTTTTGCTTTGCTCCTGTCTGCTAAGTTCATTCAGCCACACTCTTTACCTGCTCCCATGTTCCCTCTGAACTTGCCAAATCACTCTTTTTAATTTCAAAACCCTGTTTTTTTTTATTTCTACCTCTCTTCAATTTTCCCTTTCTAACTCATAGAGTCCCTACAGTGTGGAAACAGGCCATTCAGACCAACAAGTCCATACTGACCCACTGAAGAGCATCCCACTCAGACGCAACCCCTACCCTATCTCTGCATTGTCCATGGCCAATCCACTGCCTCACACTTCCCTGGATGCTATGAGCACTTTAGCATGGCTAATCCACCAAACTTGCACATCATTGAACTGTAGAAAGAAACCAAAGAAAACCCACGCAGACTGGGGGATAGAAACTGAACACAAACTATCCTCCGAAGCTGGAATTGAACCTGGGTCCCTGGCACTGAGAGGGAGCAGTGCTAGCCACTGAGCCACCTTACTGTGTTGCCTCCTCTTTGTAATACAATGCTCTTTGGGACGTTACCCTGTGAGTGGTGCCACAGGATTGTTGGTTACTATTGTACAGGCCTCTGCTGAAAGAGATCTCCACTGAAATCCTCACAGCAGATAAGACAGAATCAGACTTGATGTGAAGTTCACCATGGCTAATGTCCTGCTGATACACTGACCATCTAGCTCACACAATTGACACACTTGAATTGGCACAAAAAATCCATAAACTTCAATAATCCTCAATCTTTTCATTTTTTAATGGTTGAATTGCTATCAAGTGATTTGTCTCTGTTTTTAGCTTCAAGTGTTGAATGACGAAACGTCAAGGTGATTAATTTCGAATGTATGCTTAACAAATGTTAAATTAATTTGTTGCTCAAGCTAAAAGACTTTGCCTCATTTCATTTCACCTATTTCTAGATAACAGCGAACCCTTTTTGGGCCACAACAACTTATATTTACCTAACAACATTAACATAATGGAATATCCCAAACAATATTATACAACAAATTATTTACAAGGATGTTGCCAGGAATGGAGGGTTTGACTTATAAGGAGAAGCTAGGCAGGTTGGGACTTTTCCCACTGTCGTGGAAGAAGTTGAAGGGTATTCTTATAGATGCTTATAAAATCAAGAAGATAGATAAGGTGAATGGCAGGTGTTTTTTTTTCCCCTAGGGTGGGGATTTCAAGACCACGGGGCATATTTTTAAGGTGAGAGGAGGAAGATTATAAAAATGCATGGGAGCAATTTTTTTTACAGGGGGTGGTTTGTATGTGGAATGAACATCCAGAGGAAATGATGGATGTGGGTTCAGCTGTACGTGGAGTATTCCATACAGTTCTGGTCACCATGTTATAGGAAGGATGTGGAAGCTTTAGAAAGGGTTCAGAGGAGATTTACTAGGATGTTGCCTGGTATGGAAGGAAGGTCTTATAGGGAAAGGCTGAGGGAACCGGGGCTGTTTCCACTGGAGAGAAGAAGATGGAGAGGTGACTTAATCGAGACATACAAGACAATCAGAGGGTTAGATAGGGTGGACAGTGAGAGCCTTTTTTCTCGGATGGTGAAGGCTAACACAAGGGGGCATAGTTTTAAATTGAGGGGTGATAGATTTAGAACAGATATCAAGGACAGTAGTAGGGGAATGCAATAGCCTGCTTACAACACTCATGGACTCACTGACATTAAGGGCATTTAAAATGGGCATTGGACATACATATGGATAATAGTGGAACGGTGTAGGTTAGATGGGAATCAGATTAATTTCACATGTGAGTGCACCATCGAGGGCTGAAGGGCCTGTATTGTACTGTGCTGTAACGCTCTATGTTCTATGTACTATGTGGAGTGAAGGTATTCCTGAATGTTGGGTCTTTGACAACTGAATGTGAGACGATCACTGGTCGACTGATTAAAATTGAGGCTGCTCCAAAAACAGGAAATCGAGCACCGAGTTGTGGGATTGGAAGAGAGTTCAAAAGTAGGAACATTGAAAATAGGGTCAGGAGGAGATCATTCAGTCACTCAAGCCTTTGCCTCAACTCAATTAGATCATGACTGATCTTCAAGCCCTTTTCACAAACCAACCCCATCTCCCTTTTTGAGGTAGAATGGGACAATGCCTTGGAGAGATTTGAAAATAGGATTTCAAAAGCAAGGCTTTATGTGATTGAGTGCCAGTTTACGTCAGGGAGCAAAGTGTGATGAGTGGGCGGCCGTCTGTGCGGGTTGAGATGGGGCAGCAGAGTTTTAGATAAGCTCAAGTTTACTGAGTGAAAAACATGGGAGATCAGTCAGAGTGTGATGAAATAGTCAAGCCTCAAGGTAATGCAGGCGGAAATGAGGGTTTGAACAGCTGATAAGCTGAAACCAGACAATGGAAGTAAAAATAGACATCTTTAAGTCATGGCATGAACAAATGAGTTCGCTTTGGGGTCAAATATGACACATGGAAGTTGCAAACAGGTTTGCTTAATCTCAGACTGTTGGGCAGAGCAAAAATGAGAGATCAGCTTTTGCCTGACATGAGCTACAATTCTCCTACACTAGTGAGCAATGCACGAGGCACTAGGCCATACTCCAGGCCTGGACCTACAACAGGGGCCATGCTTTTCCAGATAGAGAACTGTCATTCTCACCTTACTGAGTGTGTCAGGCTTGTCAGAAATGCTGTTGTTCTTTTAACTTCAAATGTTGCATGAATAATTATCAAAATAAATTATTTCAATTGCATGCTTAAGAAATTTTATATTAGTTTGTTGCTCAGGCCAAGAAGATCTTGCTTCATTTCAGATCACATATTTCCAGATAATGTTTACCCCTCTTTATTTGCCTAGCACCTTTAACATAATGAAATACTCCAAGCAATACTATGAAACACAGAGTTGCTCGAGTCCTCTGGTTTAGAAAAGCAGTCGAGAAATCCTGAAAACGGCAGAAGTTGGTCCTCCATTTCCGTGAAATGTTAACCTGCCCTTCAGATGCTGTTTATTTTAATATTTTTATCTTGGGTTTCCAGCATTTTTCACCCGTTACCTATTTATACAAATAACAGTTGGTGTTCTGGGAGTAGCAGTTGCCTTCGAGTTCAAAACTTTTACACGAAAAGATTGGCATGTCTGAGATGTTCAGCCCAGGGTGAAGCATCAATAAACAATGTGTCAGAGACTTGCACAGAGGCTGAACACATATGGAATGACCTGAATAAAATAAATTCAAGGTGATTTAGACTAAAGTTTTTTTTAAAATATCTGCACTTCATAATTTTGATTATTTTAAAAATCTTTCAAAGGATTCCATGCTTAGCAAAAAATGAGCGATTTCTTTGATGATGCAAGCCTCTGGTAAGGTACTTGATGATGTTGTTCCTTTAAGTGGATATTTTGTCCTATTTTTGGAGAGAAGTTATAAGGCAGAGGTGCAGAGCTATCTCGAAGAAAGTAAACAATGTGTGATTTTCTTTAAAAGTTGGAACAATTGAAGCAGTCTGGGTGCGGCCAGCTCGCACAGACCGGCTTTTCATTTTTTTTTAGATTTTAGGTTTAGTTTTAAGCAGGATCCTTTGGGTCTCAAAAGAGTTGGGAACTCTTAATTGCGATTCTCTCTGAATTTTCTCTTGATTATTTTTTCCTCCTGGTTTGGAGAACAGGAGAGGTTTTCTGATTCAGTATGTGGATGTACCTACTAGAGAAGGTGCAAAACTTGACCTACCCTTGGGAAATAAGACAGGGCAGATGACTGAGGTGTCAGTGGGGGAGCACTTTGGGGCCAGCAACCATAATTCTATTAGTTTTTAAGTAGTGATCGAAAAGGACAGACCAGATCAAAAAGTTGAAGTTCTAAATTGGAGGAAGGCCAATTTTGACGGTATTAGACAAGAACTTTCAAAAGCAAATTGGGCGCAGATGTTCGCAGGTAAAGGGACGGCTGGAAAATGGGAAGCCTTCAGAAATGAGATACTGAGAAATCAGAGAAAGTATATTCCTTTAGGGTGAAAGGAAAGGCTGGTAGGTATAGGGAATGCTGGATGACTAAAGAAATTGAGGGTTTAGGTAAGAAAAAGAAGGAAGCGTATGTCAGGGATAGACAGCAGAGATCAAGTGAATCCTGAGAAGAGTATAAAGGCAGTAGGAGGATATTTAATGGAGAAATCAGGAGGGCAAAAAGGGGACATGAGATAGCTTTGGCAAATAGAGTTAAGGAGAATCCAAAGGGTTTTTACAATACATTAAGGACAAAAGGATAACTAGGGAGAGAATAGGTCCCCTCAAAGATCAGCAAAGTGAACTTTGTGTGGAGCCGCAGGGGATGGGGTAGATACTAAATGAGTATTTTGCATCAGTTTTTACTCTGGAAAAGATATAAAATAAAAGACATAAAAGATATGAAATGCAGGGAAATAGATGGTGACATCTTGAAAAATGTCCAGATTACAGAGGAGGAAGTGCTGGATATTTTGAATCACATAAAAGTGGATAAATCCCCAGGACTTGATTAGATGTACCCAGGAACTCTGTGGTAGGCTCGGGAAGTGATTGCTGGGCCTCTTACTGAGATACTGAGATAGTCACAAGTGAGGAGCCGGAAGACTGGAGGTTGGCAAACGTGGTGCCACTGTTTAAGAAAGGTGGTAAGAACAACCCAGGGAACTATAGACCAGTGAGCCTGACATTGGTGGTGGGTAAGTTGTTGGAGGAAATCCTGAGGGACAGGATGTACATGTATTTGGAAAGGCAAAGACTGATTAGGGATAGTCAACATGGCTTTGTGCATGGAAAATCATTTCTCACACACTTGATTGAGTTTTTGAAGAAGTAACAAAGAGGATTGATGAGGGCAGAGCTGTAGGTGTGATCTATATGGACTTCAGTAAGGCGTTCAACAAGGTTACCCATGGGAGACTGATTAGCAAGGTTAGATCTCATGGAATACAGGGAGAACTATCCATTTGGATACAGAACTGACTCAAAGGTAGAAGACAGAGGGTGGTGGTGGAGGATTGTTTTTCAAACTGGAGGCTTGAGACCAGTGGAGTGCCACAAGGATCGGTGCTGGGTCCACTACATTTCATCATTTATTAAAAGATTTGGATGTGAGCATAAGCGGTATAGTTAGTAAGTTTTCAGATGACACCAAAATTGGAGGTGTGGTAGACAGCGAAGAAGAATATCTCAGATTATAACAGGATCTTGATCAGCTGGGCCAATGGGCTGAGGAGTGGCAGATGGAGTTTAGCTTAGATAAATGCGAGGTGCTGCATTTTGGGAAAACAAATCTTAGCAGGACGTTTACAATTAATGGTAAGGTCCTAGGGAGTGTTGCTGAACAAAGAAACCTTGGAGTGCAGGTTCATAGCTCCTTGAAAGTGGAGTTGCAGGTAGATAGGATAGTGAAGAAGGCGTATGGTATGCTTTCCTTTATTGGTCAGAGTATTGAGTACAGGAGTTAGGAGGTCATGCTGCGGCTGTACAGGATATTGGTTAGGCCACTGTTGGAATATTGTGTGCAATTCTGGTCTCCTTCCTATTTGAAAGATGTTGTGAAACATGAAAGGGTTCAGAAAAAATTTACAAGGATGTTGCCAGGGTTGGAGGATTTGAGCTGCAGGGAGAGGCTGAACAGGCTGGGGCTGTTTTCCCTGGAGCATTGGAGGCTGAGGGGTGTTCTTAAAGAAGTTGATAAAATCATGAGGGGCATGGAAAGGATAAATAGACAGTCTTTTCCCTGGGGTGGGGGAGTTCAGAACTGGAGGGCAAAGGTTTAGGGTGAGAGGGGAAAGATATAAAAGAGATCTAAGGGCATCTTTTTCACACAGAGGGTGGTATGTGTATGGAATGAGCTGCCAGAGGAAGTGATGGAGGCTGGTACAATTGCAACATTTAAAAGGCATCTGGATGGGTATATGAATAGGAGGAATTTGGAGAGATATGGGCCGGATGCTGGCCAATGGGACTAGATTGGGTTGGGATATCTGGTCGGCATGGACAAGTTGGACCGAAGGGTCTGTTTCCATGCTGTACATCTCTATGACTCTATAACTGCATGTGAGAATCTGTGTCTAGGTTTGCTTTTTTTGCCAAGGGGTGTGTTTGTGGGATGCTACTCTATTGGAACAATTAATTAGTAATGCGTACTGTATCTATTATTCATTTAAGTTTTTCAATATTTAAGTTATTCTAAATTCCTCTTTCTTTTGTTTGTATTTTAACAGTGGTGTTTAAATAGATTGTGTTTTGCTTAATGTCAAGTGATCTGACCAGTTGCATCACATGTGGAACACAGCACTTCACATCTACATTTAAAATAAGAAAAAGTTAGGGTCTAGGCTACCTTCTTAAGATATACTGAGAAGGTCTGATCTGGACCATAACAGGTAACATGAGATTTCACAAATCCTTTGAAAGTCATTTTGACCAAATGCAAATATTCAGGAAAAATTGTTTTTGTAGTGACCAAGTTGCTTCAGTTTATCTCCTGCAGAATGTGGGAGGTAAGGGTCACCACTAGTGTCCATGCTGACTACAGCTGCGGGAAGCGCATCCAACTCCAGCTCCTCGAAAACCGCGTTAGGGAACTGGAGCTAGAGCTGGATGAACTTCGGATCATTCCAGAGGCAGAGGGGATTATTGAGAGGAGTTACAGGGAGGTAGTCACTCCTCAGGTACAAAAGGTACAAGAAAAAGGCAGATGGGTTACAGTCAGAGGACGATAAGGGAACCAACAGACAGTGCAGGATCCCCTGTGGTCATTCCCCTCAACAATAAGTATACCGTTTTGGATACTGTTGGGGGGGGGAGGCGCTTACCAGGGGAAAGCAGTGGGGTACAGGCCTCTGGCACAGAGTCTGTCCCTGCTGCTCAGAAGGAAAGAGGGAAGAGGAGCAGAGCAGTAGTCATTGGGGACTCCATAGTTAGGCGGACAGAGAGAGACTCACGGGTGGTGTGTTGCCTCCCAGGTGCCAGGGTTCGTGATGTTTCTGATCGTGTTTTTGGGATCGTTAAGGGGGAAGTGGAGCAGCCCCAAGTCGTGGCCCATATAGGCACCAACGACATAGGTAGGAAGAGAGATGGGGATTTAAGGCAGAAATTCAGGGAGCTAGGACAGAAGCTTAGAGCTAGGACGAACAGAGCTGTTGTCTTTGGTTTGTTACCCGTGCCACGTGCTAGTGAGGCGAGGAATAGGGAGAGAGAGGAGTTGAACACGTGGCTACAGGGATGGTCCAGGAGGGAGGGTTTTGGATTCTTGGATAATTGGGGCTCTTTCTGGGGTAGGTGGGACCTCTACAAGCAGGATGGTCTTCATCTGAACCAGGGGGTTACCAATTTCCTGGGGGGGAAATTCCCTCAGGCTATTGGAGTGGATTTAAACTAATCCAGCAGGGGATGGGAACCAAAATTGTAGTTCTAGTATAGAAAAGGTTGAGGGTAGGGAGGTCTGAAATCAAGTTTCAGGGATGCAAGATGGCACCAGCAAGCAAGAAGTTGGTTTGAAGTGTGTCTACTTCAACGCCAGGAGCATCCGGAATAAGGTGGGTGAACTTGCAGCATTGTTTGGTACCTGGGACTTCAATGTTGTGGCCATTTCTGAGACATGGATAGAGCAGGGACAGGAATGGTTGTTGTAGGTTCCAGGATTTAGATGTTTCAGTAAGAACAGAGAAGATAGTAAAAGAGGGGGAGGTGTGGCATTGTTGGGTCAAGGACAGTACTACAGTTGCAGAAAGGATGTTTGGGGACTCATCAACTGAGGTAGTGTGGGCTGAGGTTAGAAACAGGAAAGGAAATGTCACCCTGTTGGAAGTTTTCTATAGGCCTCAGAATAGTCCCAGAGGTGTAGAGAAAGGGATAGCAACGATGATTCTCGATAGGAGTGAGAGAGACAGGGTAGTTGTCATGGGGGACTTCAACTTTCCAATTTATTGACTGGGAACACTATAGTATGAGTACTATAGATGGATCAGATTTTGTCCAGTGTATGCAGAAAGGCTTCCTGACACAGTATGTAGACAGGCCAACAAGGGGCTAAGCCACATTAGATTTGGTACTGGGTAATGAGCCCAGCCAGGTGTTAGACTTGGAGTAGGTGAGCACTTTGGTGATAGCGATCACAATTCTGTTATGTTTACTTTAATGATAGAAAGGGATAGGTGTATACCACTGGGCAAGAGTTACAGCTGGGGAAAGGCAATTACAATGCGATTAGGCAAGATTTAGGAAGCATAGGATGGGGAAGGAAACTGCAGGGAATGGGCACATTAGAAATGTGGAGCTGATTCAAGGAAAAGCTCCTGTGTATCCTAGATAAGTACGTACCTGTCAGGCAGGGAGGAAGCTGGAGAGCACGGGAGCCATGGTTTACGAAGGAAGTGGAATCTCTGGTCAAGAGGAAGAAGAAGGCTTATGTTAGGATGAGATGTGAAGTCTCAGTTAGGGCACTTGAGGGTTACAAGGAAGCCAGGAAAGACCTAAAGAGAGAGCTCAGAAGAGCCAGAAGGAGACATGAGAAGTTGTTGGCGGATAGGATCAGGGTAAACCATAAGGCTTTCTATGGGTGTTTAAGGAATAAAAGAATGATGAGAGTAAGATTAGGGCCAATCAAGGATAGTAGTGGGAAGTTGTGTGTGGAATCAGAGGAGATAGGGGAAGCACTAAATGAATATTTTTCGACAGTATTCACTCTAGAAAATGACAATGTTGTCGAGGAGAATACTGAGATACAGGTAGATCAAGCTTGGAGACAAAAATGCTAATATCTCCTTATTGGCTCAACATCAAATGTTGCTTGAGAATGCTTCCTTGACAGTTTACATTATGTTTCAGACACTTAATAAATACAAATTATTAATAATTTGTAGCAAATATTTTGCATGCTAATTGTTCATCTAAATTTGATGTAATTAACATAAAAGTATTGTAAAAATTGAATATCTAAAATTAGTTTGTATTCAGAAGCATGATTTACACAAAATCAATAAGTTGATCTGTTCTTTTAATCCCCCAACAAATGTCCAGATATTTGAAATCAAACAGGTTATAATGAACAGAATCTGCTGTTTCACGTGCACAAGCAGTAAACAACATTCCCCTTAATAAGTGAAATACTTTGGTGAAATCAATCTTAACTTTATACATTTCATGAAATAGCACCTTAGTTTGTCTAGATTCTCCTTGTAATTTAACATTTGGAGTCCAAGACATTGTTAAGTACACACTGAACTCGCTCTAGGCCGTTTTGGTCTTCCTAAAATGTGATGCCCAGAACTCACGGTATTGTGAAAGATAATTTTGTAGGATAGTGTTCCTCAGGCTAGTGTCCCAGGTCCCAACCATCTTCAGCTGTTTCAATTATTTTCCCTTCATTATAACATCAGAATTGGTGATATTTGCTAATGACTGCACAAGCAGCACAAGTGCCAGGCAATGACCACCTCCAACAGGAGAGAATGCAACCATCTCCCTTGGTATTCAATGATATCACCATCAGTGAATCCTCTACTGTCATAGTCCTGAGTGGGCAGGATGGTTATCACTGACTAGAAACTGAAATGGACCAACCATATAAATACTGTGGATGTAGTAACAGGTCAGAGGTTAGGAATTGTGCAGCACGTAAGTCACCTCCCAACACCTCATCTCTATCCACCATCTCTCAATAAGGGGAGGTCTTATGAGGAAAGGCTGAGGGACTTGAGGCTGTTTTCGTTGGAGAGAAGAAGGTTGAGAGGTGACTTAAAAGAGACATATAAGATAATCAGAGGGTTAGATAGGGTGGGCAGGGAGAGCCTTTTTCCAAGTATGGTGACGGCGAACACGAGGGGGCATAGCTTTAAATTGAGGGGTGATAGATATAGGACAGATGTCAGATGTAGTTTCTTTACTCAGAGAGTAGTAAGGGTATGGAATGCTTTGCCTGCAACGGTAGTAGATTTGCCAACTTTAAGTACATTTCAGTCGTCATTGGACAGGCATATGGACGTACATGGAATAGTGTAGGTTAGATTGGCTTCAAATTGGTATGACAGGTCGGCGCAGTATCAAGGGCCGAAGGGCCTGTACTGCGCTGTAATGTTCCATGTTCTATGTTCTAAGTTATTGTGATGGCTTACACAAAATGAAATCAGAGTACAACAGGTTTGTAAATCGCAATGGAAGTAATGATAATTGCCAGGGATGAGAAAGATGAGGCATGTCCTAAAACAAAATACTGCAGATGTTGGGAGTCTGAAATAAAAACATAAAAAGCTCAGAAGACCCAGCAGGTTGGAGAGTGTGGAGAGAAAATGAATTAATTCTTCAAGACAATACACTTTCATTACGGAACTCTGCTCTCCCAATGAAAATGAGCTGCAGGGCTTTGGCCAGTGAACCTGGGACATGAAATTAGCAGTCACCTGATTTCTTCCCACTATTACACGGAGCTGTAAGGTCCATGCAAGGCAATGACTTCCCAGAATTAGAAGTCAGTGTGTGATACTGGCTTTAAGGGATGTATTTTGTCCTGGGTTTTTTGTGAAGAAAGACTAAGATCAGAAGTGCGGGGCAGTCTGTTTTAAAGCCTATAAAGTAAACAGTTTATGAGGTCTTGTATTTTTTCCCCCTAAGATTGGAACAATAGAAGCAGCCTGAATGGGAGGGGTCATGCTCACACAGAATCAGGAGTTTTAGTTCTAACTTTTTCAATTGCAAAACCAGTAGGATGATCAAATGAAGATTAGGCTGGAAGCTTTCTGCATGGTGAAACACAGAAGCTATGATATTCATAGCCATCGCACAGTCAGCCCAACCGATTGTGTTCAAGTTCTACTTCTGTTCAGGACAGAGGGACAGTTCAGCATTCCGGACTCTGGATATGAACTCCAGTATATACTCAAAGACATAACTCCAATGTTCCATCCACAGCTCGCTTCACCAACAGATCAATTCACCAGTCTAGAACTGCCTCTGTTCTTTTTACCTGCATTCTGATGTGGCTCTACTGCAGGAAGTTTAGGTTTTCTTCAGCTACACTCTCAGGTTCCCTGACCTATTAGTGGCACACAATTTCTTTCAGTTTCCGTAACTCTTAGGACTTTCTGAGCCCTCACTACACAGAGACAGTGTAGAATAGCATCCCTTTGTCGACACAGTTATGAAGATTACTGCCTGACCTGAAGTCTCAGTCTGTCTCACTCGCTCTCACACACACACATACACACACATAGGCAGTTGCTGCTGGGGTCTTGAAGCTGGGTTTGGAAGCTGCAGCACATCTCTCCCTGCTACTCTCTCTCTCTCGATGCTTTTCCTCCTGGATTAAAGAATTGCATGTGAGACAATCTATTTTACTGAATATGCCTTTGCCAAGGCTGTGTTTGTGGGATTTTACTATATTAGAACAGTGGTAATTCTTTACTTGTTATTGTATCTGTATTTTAACTGTAGTGTAAAAATAAAGTATGCTTTGCTTAACTTTGATCAGTTTAATCAATCAAATTGCATCTGGAATGTAACACCTTACACCTACCTTTAAAATAAGGAACAGTTGGAGCTAAGACTATCTCCTGAATACATTTTGAGGGGTTTTGGTTTTGTCCATAACAAATGCTGTGTCCAGCCTAGGAATACCGATTGCTATGCACAGAACATCAGAGTGACTGCACACCTTAAGGGAACGTTGCCTGTAACACAGCTCTCCAATGCATTCATAAACATGTCAATCAGGACAGGGGATTGCCTGTAGACTCCATGTCCAGGCAGGGGAAAAGAGAAAGAAACGGATTTCTGTCACAAATTTGGAACTACCAATGATCCAAGGCACTTTAATGAAATGCTTCTTAAGCAGTTATTGCTATAAACACTGTCACGGATTTGTCTACAGCAAATTTCCACAAATAAGAACATGATAATGACCAGATAACCTATTTGTTTTTAATGATATTGATTTAGGGGTAAAAATTGACCAGTTTTAATGAAACTCACATCTAGCATTCTGTGTGAATGTTAGGCTGGAGGCTACACTCAGTTCTCAGAGTGCTGCTATTGACTATTTCAACATAGAGGGAAGACACAAACCTGCCCAATGACTGGACTGAGGCCAATTTCAAGGTTTTCGCTACGTCACCCAGGACAGTTCAGGACTCAGCGAAGAGGAGTTCAAATTATACAAGGAGTGTGTGTGCTCGTGTGTGTGTGCACTTCTGTATGTGCGTGTTTGTGTGCATGTGTGCGCTTCTGTATGTGCGTGTATGTGCTTCTGTATGTGTGCGTGCGTGTGTGCCTGTGCATCTGAGTGTATGTGATCGCACGCGAGTGTGTGACTGAGTGTGTGTGCATGCTCACGTTTGTGTGTCTGTGTGTGTGCGCCTGCCTGTGTGGGTTTGTGTGTGTGTGTGCGCACATGCGTGTGTGCCTGTGCGCCTGAGTGTATGTGAGCGCACGCAAGTGTGTGACTGAGTGTGTGTGCGTGCTTGCGTTTGTGTGTCTGTGTGTGTGCACCTGCCTGTGTGGGCTTGTATGTGTGTGCGCGCACGCGTGTGTGCCTGTGCATCTGAGTGTATGTGAGCGCACGCGAGTGTGTGACTGAGTGTGTGTGCGTGCTCGTGTTTGTGTGTCTGTGTGTGTGCACCTGCCTGTGTGGATTTGTGTGTGTGTGTGCGCGCGCATGCGTGTGTGCCTGTGCGTCTGAGTGTATGTGAGCGCACGCGAGTGTGTGACTGAGTGTGTGTGCGTGCTCGCGTTTGTGTGTCTGTGTGTGTGCACCTGCCTGTGTGGGTTTGTGTGTGTGTGTGCGCGCACGCGTGTGTGCCTGTGCGTCAGGGTGTGTGCGCGTGAGCGTGTGTGTGTGTGCATGTGCATGTGTATGCCTGCCTATTGCGTGTATGTGTGTGTGAGAGCGAGTGAGACAGACTGAGACTTCAGGTCAGGCAGTAATCTTCATAACTGTGTTGACAAAGGGATACTATTCTACACCGTCTCCGTGTAGTGAGGGCTCGGAAAGTCCTAAGAGTTACGGAGACTGAAAGAAATTGTGTGCCACTAATAGGTCAGGGAACCTGAGAGTGTAGCTGAAGAAAACCCAAACTTCCTGCAGTAGAGCCACATTAGAATGCAGGTAAAAAGAACAGAGGCAGTTCTAGACTGGTGAATTGATCTGTTGGTGGAGTGAGCTGTGGATGGAACATTGGAGTTATGTCTTTGGGTATATACTGGAGTTCATATCCAGAGTCCGGAGTGCTGAACTGTCCCTCTGTCCTGAACTGAAGTAGAACTTGAACACAATCTGTTGGGCCGACTGTGCGATGGCTATGAATATCATAGCTTCTGTGTTTCACCATGCAGAAAGCTTCCAGCCTAATCTTCATTTGATCATCCTACTGGTTTTGTGATTGTAACGAGGGATCGTCATTAAACAATTCTTTAAACCCTTGCTGAAACGTAATTTCCTCATGTCAAACAGCAGGCTTAAAGAAATTCCGGACTTCTGAAAATAGTTTAGTCAGCAAAGTTTATTCGGATACGGAGAAAGGTCTCCTCCCTGCAGTATCGCCCAGGGAAATGGCAACATTGCCTGTCCAGTTGCTGAAACAGTTGTGAGCTCTGGATGGTATTTGGAGAAGGTGGTAGGAACACATTAGTCAAACGTTTCATTTACACTCAACAGGGCAAGACCCCGAGCAGCAGCAGTGGTATCAGTGTGTTCTAAATGGCATGATTTTGAATGCATTATCGAAGCGTTGATAGGTGACATTGTAGTCCACAAATCAATAGTTCAGTCATCTGTGTCAGGATGGCTTCTGGTCTTTTCATTCATGTTTACCAAGAGGAAGGAGTAGAACTCTCAGTATTTGAAAGTCACTAACAACAAGGACACGTTGAAATCCTGTCTATCTTGGCCTCATAATGTCTGGGGAAAAAAAAAGAGTGCGTCAGCCATTCAATGGGTAAGATCACCATTTATTGCCAAACCAGGGACAATCATGTACCAGAGGCTCTTGATTAATACAAACTTAATTGAGAACATGCCATCTGTCTCCTAAACCACCACAAACAGCTTCTGTCATCTTATCAGTCAGCTTTTGCATTAAGCCTTGATTCCAGCTCAAAGTCTGCTATGAGTGTGCATCCAGTGGGAACACGGGCTGTCAGATTCTCTGTGACCTATCCTTATTTCTTAATGTAACAATGGATTTCGGCAGTTTTACATCTCACCCAGTGACATTCTTTGAATAATATGTCTTTCCAATTAAGGAGACAAGGTCAGAACTTAAAAATATAGACAGCATATTTTGAAGTTTATTGGCCAAAGATCACAAGTGGAAATCAAGCAAAGTTTAAAAAAAAAGACTGTCTGGAATGCATTGTTTAAAAAGGAATGGAAGCAAATTCAGCAGGAACTTTCAGAAGCAAACAGAAAAAATATTTGAAAAGAGGAAGCAATTGTACATCATAGGGAAAGGCTGGACATTAGGGATGAATTGCACAGCTCTCTCAAAGAGCTTGCATCTGGGTGATGGGCTGAATGGGCTACTGTTGTACTGGATGACTCTCTGATTTCTCTTTGATTTCAAAGGAATTAGTCGCCTCACTGCAGCTGAATTAAGCATCTGTGTAAGATTATATTTTGCATCGTGCTTTAATCAAATAAGCTGGAAACATCTCATAAATGGGGAACAAATGAGGAATTGTGAGTCAAGATCGGGCATGTTCCACAAGAGAAAGGGTTTGTTGATGATCATCTTTTACACGAGGCCTCTGCCTCTGTCAAAAATATAAAAAAAGAAATTTTCCAACACTTTTCAATTCTGAAAAAGAGTCATGCTGGACTCGAAACACTAAAGCGGTTTCTCTCTTCGCAGATGCTGCCAGACCTGCTGAGTTTCTCTGTCATTTTCTGATTTTACTTCAGAATTCCAGCATCTGCAATATTTTACCTTTATCTGGTAGAAATTGTCAACCAGTAACTAAGACCAGTAAATCCAGCTTGGCCACCAGTAGAAACTCTCCCCGGGCAGTAAATATAATACCATTCCAGTTGAGTGCTGCCATATGGATAAAAGCTGTCATTAATAGTTGCCCAGAAAGCTAGCACTAACCACCCATACTGACAGCTGCGCAGTTAGCTCCTGTTGTCAGTGAAGTCTGGTCAAAAGCCACAATTTTATAACGTTAATTATTTTCCCAATATTGTTTTAAACATAAGCCTTTCAACATTGATGCAGATTTTTATCATTTATTAGTAAATCAAACTCAATTTTAAATAGGATTGCTGACGTAACTGTGACAGAACTGAAGCAAAGACACTTTCATCTCATTTATAAACTTTTATAATTTTCCTGCAAAGGAAACAAAAACAAGAGTACACTGAAAATGTGAAATTTATTGTATGAGCTATTATGCTTATTGATTACACAAATTACACAAGCTTTATTCACCATTTACATTGTGTCTGACATATATGGCTTCTTTATTTAAGAATTAGATTTTGTCATATATGTAGCAGTTCATTTTCCACGGTTCCTGGGTGGCACGCTGGCTCAGTGGTTAGCACTGCTGCCTCACAGTGCCAGGGTCCCAGTTTTGATTCCTGCCTGTAAGTAATCTAATCTAATCCAAAGATTATATTAGATTACTTACAGTGCGGAAACAGGCCCTTCGGCCCACACCAACCCACCAAAGCGCAACCCACCCATTCCCCTACATTTACCCCTTCACCTAACACTACGGGCAATTTAGTATGGCTAATTCACCTAACCTGCACATCTTTGGACTGTGGGAGGAAACTGGAGCACCCGGAGGAAACCCATGCAGACACGGGGAGAATGTGCAACCTCCACACAGTCAGTCGCCTGAGGCGGGAATTGAACCCGGGTCCCTGGCTCTTTGAGGCAGTAGTGCTAACCACTGTGCCACTGTGCCGCCCACTAAGATGTGCAGGTCAGGTGAATCGGCTATGGGAAATTGTCCATAGTGTTAGGAGCATTAGTCAGAAGGAAATGGGTCTGGGTGGGTTACTCTTCAGAGGATTGGCGTGGACTTGTTGGGCCGAAGGGCCGGTTTCCAATCTCTTCTAATCCACATAGTCCCTGGGGGTAGAGGTGAAAGTGAAGCAACTGCTGTGGTTATAAGACAAGGAGTTAGTCAGAGATACAACAAGTCTGCTGTCACAGCACAAAACGGACAGAGAGACAGAGAAACCAAATAAACAGCAGAGAACAAGACAGTTGCTTCTCAGAGCCTCCAGCATGCAAAAGCTCAAATTTTGTAGCACTCCCATTGTGCAGTGTTTCCCCCTATACTGATATACCCTGCACATGGCCTTCCACAGACAGACTTCTCCCAGAGTTCGATAAACCAAAAAAGACCAATTCATCCTTTCTCTCCTGTTATCGAGCTAATAATGTTGTTTTCTACACTAATGTGCTCTTATCTTGGAGGATACAGAGGTAGAGGACGAGGTAGAGACATGAAAGCTGAGAGACAGTGAGAGAGAGAAATAGGAGAGAAGGGAAACAGCGAAGGAGAGAAAGAGGGAGACAGCAGAAGATGGGAAACAGTAACAGCTGGATATAAACTGACAATAAATTGTAGAATGATTTTTAAAAAGAGAGAGGGAGATGGGGAATGACAAAAAAGAGAGAGAAGGAAACAGTGAAAAGCAAGAGACAGGTAGATAGAGGGAAGGAGGAGAAGCAATGTAAGAGAGGAAGATAGAGGGAGAAAGGGGAAATAATGAAAGAGAGGTAGATAGTGGGAGAGAGGGGATGACAGCAGGAGAGCAAGTTGGGATTTGAGAAGGGAGGGGCTGAAAGGGGGTGGGGAGTTTCACCCTCCTCCCCAATTGTTGGTCCAATGCTCCCAGGCTTTCCCTCACCACCTTTAGGCTCCCTCCCCCTCTGTGCCAAGTCATTCCTTGGATCTGGTACCACTTCAGTCTGTTGTAACTAAAGGCGTAGGTGATTGACTGAAGGATGGCAGTGTGGGGTAAGCCAACGTCACCAGTAAATCCTAACCAGTGACAGCAAATGTCTTTGCTCAATGTTTCCATTCTCAAGTATGAATGACTGCTCCTTGGGTAGCTGCAGATAACAACTGGTTCAGACTGGTACATGCATGGTGACTGGTTACTGGTACTACCTGGGATTCCACCTGACTTTAATTATATTTGTTTCAGCTTGTGAGAAGAGAGGAAGTGAATTGCTGAAAGGGAAAGAATTTCGTTATAGGTGCCACAGTTTGTAAGATTGTTATATCTTGCAATGAGTCTTTGATGATGATCAGAGAGAGAGGAAGATTGTAGGAGCTTCAAGACTGGCAGGTGGTACACCATTGCTCTGCCATTCTCACATTCGGATCACTTAATCTGAACCATCAGCATCTTTTCTTCACTGACACCCTACATCCACTACCCCAAACTGTCACATAAATGATGAAGTCTCCACATTTTACTTCAGCTCTGATGAAGAGATAAATAGACTCGAAAAGTTAGCTTGCTCTCTCTCCATGGATGCTATCTGACCCTATGTGATCTCCAGCATTTGTTATTTCTATTTCACAAAGAAAAGTAAGTTTTTGAAGTCGGAGCAACTGTGACAAAAATGCACAGTGTCATAGAGTTTATACACCACAGAAAAGGCTCTTTGGCCCATCATGTATATGCTGGTCATCAAGCTTCTATCTATTCTAATTCCATTTTCCAGCACTTGACTCATAACCTTGACTGCTCTGGGGTTTCAAGTGTTTACCCAATGCTTCTTAAAAGTTTAGAGGGTTCCTGCCTTTTACATCCCTTTCAGACGATTTCAAAACCATTTTCCTTCAATCTCCTTTAAATCTCCAGCTCCTTACCTTAAAACTGCACCCAGGTTATTGATCCCTCTACTGAGGCAAAACGCTTCTCCCTGTCATCCTGCCTACACCCCTCAGAGGTTTGTACATCTCAATCAGATCCCCCTCAACCCTCTCAGCTTTAAAGAAAATATCCCCAGTATTCTGTCTCTCTTCAAAGTTGAATCATTCCAGCCTAAGCAACATCCTGGTGAATCTTCTCTGTACTCTCTCCAGTACAATTACATGCTTCCTATCGCGTGGTGATCAAAATGGCACACATTATTCCAGCTATGGTCCAACTGAAATTATATATAACTCCATCATGACCTCCTTGCTCTTGAATTCAAAGCCTTAATAAAGGCAGGTATCCCATTAGCCTTCTTCACCAGGTTATCTACCTGTCCTGCTGTCTTTATGTATCTATGGCCGTACACACAGAGATTCCTCTGATCCTCTACACTTCATGATATCCTACCTTTCATCATGTGCTCCCTGGCCTTGTTAGTTGCCCCAGAATTCATCACTTCACACTTTTCTGGATTAAATTCCATTTGTCACTGTACAGGCAATCTGATCAGCCCATCCATATTATTCTAGATTTAGGGGCTTTCCTCGTTGCTATTTAACACACCAACAATTTTCCTGGATTCTGTGAACTTACTAATCATAGAACATAGAACGATACAGCACAAGGAACGGGCCTTTCGGACCACGATGTTGTGCCAAACGTGACACCTAAATTAAATGAATCCTTTCTGCCTGCTCTGGCCCATATCCCTCCATTCTTTGCATATTCAGGTGCTCCTTTAAAAGCCCCCTAAACCACCCCCCCCCCCCCCAACGTATCTGCCTTTATCACCATCCCTGACAGTGCGTTTCAGACAGTCTGTGTAAAAAACATCCCCCCCCCCCTAGTTTTAGAACATTCACATCTAAGACTTAATGTGCACTACGAACCCATCACTGAACCCTACGGTATGCCACAAGTCTTAAGTTACAAAAACACCCTTCCAATTCGATCCCATGCAACCTTCTTATCCAATCTGCTAAGGAAGATCTTGTCAAAAGATTTACTGAAATCCATGTAGACTACAACCAAATGGACTACCGTCATCTACACATCTCGTTACCCCCTTAAAATTCAACGAGATTTCTTAGGCATGATTTCCCCCTGACAGAGCCATGTTGACTATGCTTGATTAATCCTTTCTTCTTGAAGTGAAGTTTAATTCAGAATATTTTTCCAGCCATTTTCCTGCCACTGATGTTAGACTCACAGGCCTCACTCACTCACCACCGATTTTTACTTGTGTTGTTGCTTGAAATGAAAGCTTCCGTCAACACACTTTAAATGGAGGTCACACCTTCAGTGCAAGTCAAAATATTGTGGCATGTTAATGTACAGATGGCACAGTTGTTACCGTTTCTTGAAGTGATTTCCATGAACTGGTCAGGACTGGAAGCTGCTGATGAGGACCTGCTCACCTTATTGGATTGTTTTGTAAATACTTTACCTCCCTTATAATTTCAACAGCTCAGACTGCTGAGAATTACCTGGAATCAAACTGTTTCTAGATCAAAGTAAAATCTGAGAAATAATGCCAAAGAACTTCCAGCTATGACTCAGCTCACTTTGCCTTAGCAGGGTGTGCTGGGCTATGTTATGATCTGTAAACCAGCTCTTATATAATTCTTATAAAGACTGTAATTTGTTTTCATAGACAAAAAAGGTATCCATTCCTGAGCAGAACTGTTCTCAAACTCTGCAAGAGAAATATCACATTATTTCAATTGATTTATCCCTTTATGAAATGATTCGCAATATTCCATTTTGTGCTGGACAGTTCCCTCCGTTTGCCTCAGTCAGTGTAATAATTCAATTTAATCAACCTCAGTCTTTTATCACATGCCTCACTTTGAGGAAAATTGCCTGCAGACAGGTAATCAGAGGGAGACCCTTGGAAATAGACATGCAATCAGAGGGAGACCCTTGGGAATAGACATGTAATCAGAGGGAGACCCTTGGGAGCGGAACGGTAATCAGAGGGAGACTCTTGGGAGCCCATGGGAATGGACAGGTAATCAGAGGGAAACCTATGGGAGCCCATGGGAATGGACAGGTGATCATAGGGAGACCCATGGGAGCAGACAAAGAATAAGAGGGAGACCCATGGGAGCCCATGGAAATGGACAGGTAATCAGAGGGAGACCCATGGGAGCCCATGGAAATGGACAGGTAATCAGAGGGAGACCCATGGGAGCGGCCAGGTCATCAGAGGGAGACCCATGGGAGCCCATGGGAATGGACAGGTGATCAGAGGGAGACCCATGGGAGCACATGGGAATGGACAGATAATCAGAGGGAGACCCATGGGAGCCCATGGGAATGGACAGGTAATCAGAGCGATCCATGGGAACGGACAGGTAATCAGAGGGAGACACTTGGGAATGGAGATGTAATCAGAGGGAGACACTTGGAAATGGAGATGTAATCAGAGGGAGAAATTGGGAATGGACATGCAATCAGAGGGAGACCCATGGGAATGGACATGTAATCAGAGGGAGGCCCATGGGAATGGACAGGTCATCAGAGGGAGACCCATGGGAATGGCTAGGTCATCAGAGGGAGATCCATGGGAGCAGAGAGGTCATCAGAGAGAGACCCATGGGAATGTACACATCATCAGAGGGAGACCCATCGGAATGGACAGGTAAGCAGAGGGAGACACTTGGGAATGGACAGGTCATCAGAGGGAGATCGAGGGGAATGGACAGGTAGTCAGAGGGAGACCCATGGGAGCCCATGGGAATGGACAGGTACTCAGAGGGAGACCCATAGGAGCGGACAGGTCATCAGAGAGAGACTCATGGGAATGGACAAGTAATCAGAGGGACACCCATGGGAATGGACAGGGGATCAGAGGGAGACCCATGGGAGCAGAGAGGACATCAAAGGGAGACCGATGGGAATGGACAGTTAATCAGAGGGAGACACATGGGAATGGACAGGTAATCAGGGGGAGACCCATGGAAGTATAGAGTTCATCAGAAGGAGGCCCATGGGAATGGACAGGTCATCAGAGGGAGACGCATGGGAATGGTCAGGTGATCAGAGGGAGACCCATGGGAGCTGACCGGTCATCAGAGGGACACCCATGGGAATGAACAGGCAATCAGAGGGAGGCCCATGAGAGTGCAAAGGTCATCAGAGGGACAGTTAATCAGATGGAGACCCATGGGAATGGACAGGTGATCACAGGGAGACCTATGGGAGCAGACAGGTAATCAGAGGGAGACCCATGGGAATGAACAGGTAATCAAAGGGAGACCCTTGGGAATGGACAGGTCATCAGAGGAAGACCCATGGGAATGGACAGCTCATCAGTGGGAGACACATGGGAATGGACAGGTAATCAGAGGAATACAGGTCATCAGAGTGAGACCAATGGGAGCAGACATGTAATCAGAGGGAGACCCATAGGAGCGGATATGTTATCAGAGAGAGACCCATGGGAATGGACAGGTAATCAGAGGAAGACCGATGGGAATGGACAGGTAATCAGAGGGAGACCCATTGGAGTGGACAGGTAGTCAAACGGAGACCCTTGGGAATGGACATGTCATCAGAGGGAGACCCATGGGAATGGACAGCTAATCAGTGGGAGATCCATGGGAATGGGCAGGTAATCAGAGGGAGATCCATGGGAGCCCATGTTAATGGGCTGGTAATCAGCGTGAGACCAATGGGTGCCATGCGAATGGACAGGTCATCAGAGAGAGACCCATGGGAGCCCAAGGGAATGGGAAGATAATCATAGGGAGACCCATAGGAATGGACATGTAATCAGAGGGAGACCAATGGGAGCAGTCAGGTAATCAGAGGGAGACCCATGGGAATGGACAGATCATCAGAGGAAGACCCATGGGAATGGACAGGTCATCAGAGGGAGACCCCTGGGAATGGACAGGTCAACAGAGGGAGACCCATGGGAGCACATGTGAATGGAGAGGTAATCAGAGGGAGACACATGGGAATGGACAGGTCATCAGAGGGAGACCCATGGGAGCCCGTCGGAATGGACGGGTAATCAGAGGGGCACACATTGGAATGGACAGCTAATCAGAGGGACACCCATGGGAATGGACAGGACATCAGAGGGAGAACCATGGGAATGGACAGGTAATCAGAGGGAGACCCATGGGAATGGACAAGTAATCAGAGGGAGGCCCATGGAAGCATATGGGAATGGATAGTTAATTAGAGGGAGACCCATGGGAATGGACAGATCATCAGAGGGAGACCCATGCAAATGGACAGGTGATTAGAGGGAGACCCATGGGGCTGACCGGTCATCAGAGGGACACCTATGGGAATAGACATGTCATCAGAGGGAGACCCATGGGGATGGACAGGTAATCAGAGGGAAACCCATGGGAATGGACAGGTGTTCAAAGGGAGACCCATGGGAGCTGACCGGTCATCAGAGGGACACCTATGGGAATGGACATGTCATCAGAGGGAGACCCATGGGGATGGACAGGTAATCAGAGGATGACCCGTGGGAATGGAAAGGTAATCAGAGGAAGACTGATGGGAATGGACAGGTAATCAGAGGGAGACCCATTGGAGCGGACAGGTAGTCAAAGGGAGACACTTGGGAATGGACAGGTCATCAGAGGGAGACCCATGGGAATGGACAGATAATCAGTGGGAGATGCATGGGAATGGACAGGTAATCAGAGGGAGATCCATGGGAGCCCATGTTAATGGGCTGGTAATCAGCGTGAGACCAATGGGTGCCATGCGAATGGACAGGTCATCAGAGGGAGACCCATGGGAGCCCAAGGGAATGGGAAGATAATCATAGGAAGACCCATAGGAATGGACATGTAATCAGAGGGAGACCCATGGGAGCAGTCAGGTAATCAGAGGGAGACCCATGGGAATGGACAGATCATCAGAGGAAGACCCTTGGGAATGGCCAGGTAATCAGAGGGAGACCCATTGGAGCGGACAGGTAGTCAAAGGGAGACACTTGGGAATGGACAGTTCATCAGAGGGAGACCCATGGGAATGGACAGCTAATCAGTGGGAGACGCATGGGAATGGACAGGTAATCAGAGGGAGATCCATGGGAACCCATGTTAATGGGCTGGTAATCAGCGTGAGACCAATGGGTGCCATGCAAATGGACAGGTCATCAGAGGGAGACCCATGGGAGCCCAAGGGAATGGGAAGATAATCATAGGGAGACGCATAGGAATGGACATGTAATCAGAGGGAGACCCATGGGAGCAGTCAGGTAATCAGAGGGAGACCCATGGGAATGGACAGATCATCAGAGGAAGACCCATGGGAATGGACAGGTCATCAGTGGGAGACCCATGGGAATGGACAGGTAATCAGAGGGAGACCCATGGGAATGGACAGGTCATCAGAGGGAGACCCATGGGAGCACATGGGAATGGATAGTTAATCATTGGGAGATCCATGGGAATGGACAGATCATCAGAGTGGAGCCCCATAGGAATGGACAGGTAATCAGAGGGAGACCCATGGGAATGGACAGGTCATCAGAGGGAGACCCATGGGAGCACAAGTGAATGGAGAGGTAATCAGAGGGAGGCACATGGGAATGGACAGGTCATCAGAGGGAGACCCATGGGAGACCATCGGCTTGGACAGGTAATCAGAGGGGCACACATGGGAATGGACAGCTAATCAGAGGGACACCCATGGGAATGGATAGTTAATCAGAGGGAGACCCATGGGAATGGACAGGTCATCAGAGGGAGACCCATGGGAATGGATAGTTAATCAGAGGGAGACCCATGGGAACGGACAGTTAATCAGAGGGAGACCCATGGGAATGGACAGATGATCAGAGGGAGACCCATGGGAATGGACAGGTCATCAGAGGGAGAACTTTGGGAGTGGACAGGTGATCAGAGGGAGACGCATGGGAATGGTCAGGTGATCAGAGGGAGACCCATGGGAGCTGACCGGTCATCAGAGGGACACCCATGGGAATGAACAGGCAATCAGAGGGAGGCCCATGAGAGTGCAAAGGTCATCAGAGGGAGACCCATGGGAGCAGTCAGATAATCAGAGGGAGACCCACGGGAATGGACAGGTGATCACAGGGAGACCTATGGGAGCGGACAGGTAACAAGAGGGAGGCCCATGGGAATGGACAGGTAATCAGAGAGAGACCATGTGAATGGACAGGTAATCAGAGGGAGACCCATGGGAATGCTCAGGTCATCAGAGGGAGACCCATGGCAGCAGACAGGTAATCAGAGTGAGGCCCATCGGAATAGACAGTTAATCAGATGGAGACCCATGGGAATGGACAGGTGATCACAGGGAGACCTATGGGAGCAGACAGATAACCAGAGGGAGACCCATGGGAATGGACAGGTAATCAAAGGGAGACCCTTGGGAATGGACAGGTCATCAGAGGAAGACCCATGGGAATGGACAGCTCATCAGTGGGAGACCCATGGGAATGGACAGGTAATCAGAGGGAGACAGGTCATCAGAGTGAGACCCATGGGAGCAGACATGTAATCAGAGGGAGACCCATAGGCGCGGATATGTTATCAGAGAGAGACCCATGGGAATGGACAGGTAATCAGAGGGAGACCCAT
>NC_057743.1:10210359-10231234 GCF_004010195.1 Chiloscyllium plagiosum | reverse complement strand
ATCATCAGAGGGAGACCCATGGGAATGGACAGATCATCAGAGGGAGACCCATGGGAATGGACAGATCATCAGAGGGAGACCCATGGGAATGGACAGATCATCAGAGGGAGACCCATGGGAATGGACAGATCATCAGAGGGAGACCCATGGGAATGGACAGATCATCAGAGGGAGACCCATGGGAATGGACAGATCATCAGAGGGAGACCCATGGGAATGGACAGATCATCAGAGGGAGACCCATGGGAATGGACAGATCATCAGAGGGAGACCCATGGGAATGGACAGATCATCAGAGGGAGACCCATGGGAATGGACAGATCATCAGAGGGAGACCCATGGGAATGGATAGTTAATCATTGGGAGATCCATGGGAATGGACAGATCATCAGAGGGAGACCCATGGGAATGGACAGGTAATCAGAGGGAGACCCATGGGAATGGACAGGTCATCAGAGGGAGACCCATGGGAGCACATGTGAATGGAGAGGTAATCAGAGGGAGGCACATGGGAGTGGACAGGTCATCAGAGGGAGAACTTTGGGAGTGGACAGGTGATCAGAGGGAGACGCATGGGAATGGTCAGGTGATCAGAGGGAGACCCATGGGAGCTGACCGGTCATCAGAGGGAGACCCATGGGAGCACATGTGAATGGAGAGGTAATCAGAGGGAGGCACATGGGAATGGACAGGTCATCAGAGGGAGAACTTTGGCAGTGGACAGGTGATCAGAGGGAGATCCTTGGGAATGGACATATCATCAGAGGGAGACCCATGGGAATGGACAGCTAATCAGTGGGAGACCCATGGGAATGGGCAGGTAATCAGAGGGTGATCCATGGGTGCCCAAGGGAATGGGCAGATAATCATAGGGAGACCCATGGGATCAGACAGGCAATTAGAGGGAGACACATGCAATGAACAGGTAATCCGAGGGCGACCCATGGGAATGGACAAGTAATCAGAGGGAGGCCCATGGAAGCATATGGGAATGGATAGGTAATCAGAAGGAGACCCATGGGAATGGCCAGTTAATCAGTGGGAGATCCATGGGAATGGACAGATCATCAGAGGGAGACCCATGGGAATGGACAGGTTATCAGGGTGAGACCCATGGGAGCCCATCGGAATGGACAGCTGATCAGAGGGACACCCATGGGAATGGATAGTTAATCAGTGGGCGATCCATGGCATTGGACAGGTCATCAGAGGGAGAACCATGCGAATGGACAGGTCATCAGAGGGAGACCCATGGGAGCACATGGGAATGGACAGGTCATCAGAGGGAGACCGATGGGAGCCTGTCGGAATGGACGGGTAATCATAGGGGCACACATGGGAATGGACAGCTAATCAGAGGGACACCCATGGGAATGGACAGGACATCAGAGGAAGAACCATGGGAATGGACAGGTAATCAGAGGGAGACCCATGGGAAAGGACAAGTAATCAGAGGGAGGCCCATGGAAGCATATGGGAATGGATAGTTAATCAGAGGGAGACCCATGGGAATGGACAGATCATCAGAGGGAGACCCATGCAAATGGACAGGTGATCAGAGGGAGACCCATGGGAGCTGACCGGTAATCAGAGGGACACCTATGGGAATAGACATGTCATCAGAGGGAGACCCATGGGGATGGACAGGTAATCAGAGGGAAACCCATGGGAATGGACAGGTGATCAAAGGGAGACCCATGGCAGCTGACCGGTCATCAGAGGGACACCTATGGGAATAGACATGTCATCAGAGGGAGACCCATGGGGATGGACAGGTAATCAGAGGATGACCCGTGGGAATGGAAAGGTAATCAGAGGAAGACTGATGGGAATGGACAGGTAATCAGAGGGAGACCTATTGGAGCGGACAGGTAGTCAAAGGGAGACACTTGGGAATGGACAGGTCATCAGAGTGAGACCCATGGGAATGGACAGCTAATCAGTGGGAGACGCATGCGAATGGACAGGTAATCAGAGGGAGATCCATGGGAGCCCATGTTAATGGGCTGGTAATCAGCGTGAGACCAATGGGTGCCATGCGAATGGACAGGTCATCAGAGAGAGACCCATGGGAGCCCAAGGGAATGGGAAGATAATCATAGGGAGACCCATAGGAATGGACATGTAATCAGAGGGAGACCCATGGGAGCAGTCAGGTAATCAGAGGGAGACCCATGGGAATGGACAGATCATCAGAGGAAGACCCATGGGAATGGACAGGTGATCAGAGGGAGACCCATGGGAATGGATAGGTAATCAGAGGGAGGCCCATGGGAATGGACAGGTCATCAGAGGGAGACCCATGGGAGCACATGGGAATGGATAGTTAATCATTGGGAGGTCCATGGGAATGGACAGATCATCAGAGGGAGACCCATGGGAATGGACAGGTAATCAGAGGGAGACCCCTGGGAATGGACAGGTCATCAGAGGGAGACCCATGGGAGCACATGTGAATGGAGAGGTAATCAGAGGGAGACACATGGGAATGGACAGGTCATCAGAGGGAGACCCATGGGAGCCCGTCGGAATGGACGGGTAATCAGAGGGGCACACATGGGAATGGACAGCTAATCAGAGGGACACCCATGGGAATGGACAGGACATCAGAGGGAGAACCATGGGAATGGACTGGTAATCAGAGGGAGGCCCATGGAAGCATATGGGAATGGATAGTTAATCAGAGGGAGACCCATGGGAATGGACAGATCATCAGAGGGAGACCCATGCAAATGGACAGGTGATCAGAGGGAGACCCATGGGGCTGACCGGTCATCAGAGGGACACCTATGGGAATAGACATGTCATCAGAGGGAGACCCATGGGGATGGACAGGTAATCAGAGGGAAACCTATGGGAATGGACAGGTCTTCAAAGGGAGACCCATGGGAGCTGACCGGTCATCAGAGGGACACCTATGGGAATAGACATGTCATCAGAGGGAGACCCATGTGGATAGACAGGTAATCAGAGGATGACCCGTGGGAATGGAAAGGTAATCAGAGGGAGACCCATTGGAGCGGACAGGTAGTCAAAGGGAGACACTTGGGAATGGACAGGTCATCAGAAGGAGACCCATGGGAATGGACAGCTAATCAGTGGGAGACGCATGGGAATGGACAGGTAATCAGAGGGAGATCCATGGGAATGGACAGGTAATCAGAGGGAGACCCATTGGAATGGACAGGTAATCAGAGGGAGGCCCATGGGAATGGACAGGTCATCAGAGGGAGACCCATGGGAGCACATGGGAATGGAGAGGTAATCAGAGGGAGGCACATGGGAATGGACAGGTCATCAGAGGGAGGCCCATGGGAGACCATCGGCTTGGACACGTAATCAGAGGGGCACACATGGGAATGGACAACTAATCAGAGGGACACCCATGGGAATGGATAGTTAATCAGAGGGAGACCCATGGGAATGGACAGGTCATCAGAGGGAGACCCATGGGAATGGATAGTTAATCAGAGGGAGACCCATGGGAATGGATAGTTAATCAGAGGGAGACCCATGGGAATGGACAGGTGATCAGTGGGAGACGCATGGGAATGGACAGGTAATCAGAGGGAGATCCATGGGAGCCCATGTTAATGGGCTGGTAATCAGCATGAGACCAATGGGTGCCATGCGAATGGACAGGTCATCAGAGGGAGACCCATGGGAGCCCAAGGGAATGGGAAGATAATCATAGGGAGACCCATAGGAATGGACATGTAATCAGAAGGAGACCCATGGGAGCAGTCAGGTAATCAGAGGGAGACCCATGGGAATGGACAGATCATCAGAGGAAGACCCATGGGAATGGACAGGTCATCAGAGGGAGACCCATGGGAATGGACAGGTAATCAGAGGGAGGCCCATGGGAATGGACAGGTCATCAGAGGGAGACCCATGGGAGCACATATGAATGGAGAGGTAATCAGAGGGAGGCACATGGGAATGGACAGGTCATCAGAGGAAGACTTATGGGAGCACATGTGAATGGAGAAGTAATCAGAGGGAGGCACATGGGAATGGACAGGTCATCAGAGGGAGACCCATGGGAATGGATAGTTAATCAGAGGGAGACCCATGGGAGCTGACCGGTCATCAGAGGGACACCCATGGGAATGAACAGGCAATCAGAGGGAGGCCCATGAGAGTGCAAAGGTCATCAGAGGGAGACCCATGGGAGCAGTCAGATAATCAGAGGGAGACCCATGGGAATGGTGAGGTGATCACAGGGAGACCTATGGGAGCGGACAGGTAACCAGAGGGAGGCCCATGGGAATGGACAGGTAATCAGAGAGAGACCATGTGAATGGACAGGTAATCAGAGGGAGACCCATGGGAATGCTCAGGTCATCAGAGGGTGACCCATGCAAATGGACAGGTAATGAGAGGGAGACCCATGGGAATGGACAGGGGATCAGAGGGAGACCCATGGGAGCGTACAGGTCATCAGAGGGAGACCCATGGGAATGGACAGGGGATTAGAGGGAGACCCAGGAGAGCGGACAAGTCATCAGAGGTAGACCCATGGGAATGGACAGGTAATCAGAGAGAGACTCATGGGAATGGACAGGTAATCAGAGGGTGACCCATGGGAATGGACAGGAGATCAGAAAAGACCAATGTGAATGGACAGGGGATCAGAGGAAGACCTATAGGAGCGGACTTGTTATCAGAGAGAGACCCATGGCAATGGACAGGCAATCAGAGGGCGACCCGTGGGAATGGAAAGGTAATCAGAGGGAGACCCATTGGAGCGGACAGGTAGTCAAAGGGAGACACTTGGGAATGAACAGGTCATCAGAGGGAGACCCATGGGAATGGACAGCTAATCAGTGGGAGACCCATGGAAATGGACAGGTCATCAGAGGGAGACCCATGGGAGTCCAACGGAATGGGAAGATAATCATAGGGAGACCCATAGGAATGGACATGAAATCAGAGGGAGACCCATGGGAGCAGTCAGGTAATCAGAGGGAGACCCATGGGAATGGACAGATCATCAGAGGAAGACCCATGGGAATGGACAGGTCATCAGAGGGAGACCCATGGGAATGGACAGGTAATCAGAGGGAGGCCCATGGGAATGGACAGGTCATCAGAGGGAGACCCATGGGAGCACATGTGAATGGATAGGTAATCAGAGGGAGGCACATGGGAATGGACAGGTCATCAGAGGGAGATCCATGGGAATGGACAGGTCATCAGAGGGAGACCCATGGGAGCCCATCGGCTTGGACAGGTAATCAGAGGGGCACCCATGGGAATGGACAGCTAATCAGAGGGACACCCATGGGAATGGATAGTTAATCAGAGGGAGACACATGGGAATGGACAGGTCATCAGAGGGAGACTCATGGGAATGGATAGTTAATCAGAGGGAGACCCATGGGAATGGATAGTTAATCAGAGGGAGACCCATGGGAATGGACAGGTCATCAGAGGGAGATCCATGGGAATGGACAGGTGATCAGAGGGAGACGCATGGGAATGGACAGGTGATCAGAGGGAGACCCATGGGAATGGACAGGTCATCAGGGGGAGATCCATGGGAATGGACAGGTGATCAGAGGGAGACGCATGGGAATGCTCAGGTAATCAGAGGGAGACCCATGGAAATGGACAGGTAATGAAAGGGAGACCCATGGAAATGTACTGGTAATGAGAGGGAGACCCATGGGAATAGACAGGTAATCAGAGGGAGACCCATGGGAGAGGACAGGCAATTAGTGGGAGACCCATGGGAATGGACACGTAATTAGTGGGAGACCCATGGGAATGGATAGATAATCAGTCGGAGACCCATGAGAATGGACAGATCATCAGATGGAGACGAAAGTGAGTGGACAGAGACCCATGGGAGCAGACAGGTTTACTGAGGGAGATGCATGGGAATGGACAGGTAATCAGTGGGAGACCCATGGGAATGGAAGGTATTCAGAGGGAGTTACAAGGGAATGGACAGGTAATTAGAGGGAGACAGGTAATCAGAGGGAGACCCATGGGAATGGACAGGTTATCAGAGGGACACACATGGGAATGGACATGTAATCAGAGGGACACCCATGGGAGCAGTCAGGTAATCAGAGGGAGACCCATGGGAAAGGACAGGTAGTCAGAAGGAGACCAATGGGAATGGACAGGTAATCAGATGGAGACCCATGGGAGCTGACAGGTCATGAGAAGTAGACCTCTGGGAATGGACAGGTAATAAGAGAGAGACCATGTGAATGAACAGGTCATCAGAGGTAAACCCATGGGAATGGACAGGTAATCAGAGAGAGACCATGTGAATGGACAGGTAATCAGAGGGAGACTCGTGGGAATGGACAAGTAATCAGAGGGAGACCCATGGGAATTGACAGGACATCAGAGGGAGACCCATGGGTATGGACAGGTAATCAGAGGGATACACAGGGGAGCTGACAGGTCATCAGAGGTAAACCCATGTGAATGGACAGGTAATCAGAGAGAGACCATGTGAATGGACAGGTAATCAGAGGGAGACTGATGGGAATGGACAGGTAATCAGAGGGAGACCCATGGGAATTGACAGGACATCAGTGGGAGACCCATGGGAATGGACAGGTAATCAGAGAGAGACCATTTGAATGCACAGGTAATCAGAAGGAGACTCATGGGAATGGACAGGTAATCAGAGGGAGACTCATGGGAATGGACAGGTAATCAGAGTGAGACCCATTGGAATGGACAGGTTATCAGAGGGAGTCCTGTAGGATGGACAGGTAATCAAAGGGAGAACCATGGGCGAGGTCAGGTACTTAGTGGGAGACTCATGGGAATGCTCAGGTCATCAGAGGAAGACCCATGGAAATGGACAGGTAATGAGAGGGAGACCCATGGAAATGTACAGGTAATTAAAGGGAGACCCATGGGAATGGACAGGTAATCAGAGGGTGACCATGTGAATGGACAGGTAATCAGAGGTAAACCCATGGGAATGGACAGGTAATCAGAGAGAGACCATGTGAATGGACAGGTAATCAGAGGGAGACTCATGGGAATGGACAGGTAATCAGAGGGAGACCCATGGGAGCTGACATGTAATCAGAGGGAGACCCATTGGAATGGACAGGTTATCAGAGGGAGTCCTGTAGGATGGACAGGTTAGCAGAGGGAGACCCATGGGCGAGGTCAGGTACTTAGTGGGAGACACATGGGAATGCTCAGGTCATCAGAGGAAGACCCATGGAAATGGACAGGTAATGAAAGGGAGACCCATGGGAATGGACAGGTAATCAGAGTGTGATCCATGGGAGAGGACAGGTAATCAGAGGGAGACCCATTGGAATGGACAGGTTATCAGAGGGAGTCCTGTAGGATGGACAGGTAATCAGAGGGAGACCCATGGGCGAGGTCAGGTACTTAGTGGGAGACACATGGGAATGCACAGGTCATCAGAGGGAGACCCATGGGAGAGGACAGGTAATTAGTGGGAGACCCATGGGAATGGACAGGTAAGCAGTGGGAGACCCATGGGAATGGACAGATCATCAGATGGAGACGCATGTGAGCGGACAGAGACCCATGGCAGCAGACAGGTTTACAGAGGGAGACGCATGGGAATGGACAGGTAATCAGAGGGAGATCCATGGGTGTGGACAGTCAATCAGAGGGAGATCTGTGGGAGCAGACAAGTAATCTGAGGGAGACCCATGGGATCAGTCAGGTAATCAGAGGGAGACCCATGGGAATGGACAGGTGATCAGAGGGAGATGCATGGGAATGGACAGGTAATCAGATTGTGATCCGTGGGATTGGACAGGTATTCAGAGGGAGACCCATTGGAGCAGACAGGTAATCAGAGGGAGACCCATGGGAATGGACAGCTAATCAGAGGGAGATCCATGGGAATGGACAGGTCATCAGAGGGAGACCCATGGGAGCAGACAGGTTTACAGAGGGAGATGCATGGGAATGGACAGGTAATCAGATGGAGACCCATGGGAATGGACAGGTAATCAGAGTGTGACCCGTGGGAATGGACAGGTAATCAGAGTGTGGTCCGTGGGATTGGACAGGTAATCAGATTGTGATCCGTGGGATTGGACAGGTAATCAGAGGGAGACCCATTGGAGCAGACAGGTAATCAGAGGGAGACCCATGGGAATGGACAGGTCATCAGAGGGAGACCCATGGGAATGGACAGGTAATCAGAGAGAGACCCATGGGAGCTGACAGGTTATCAGGGGGAGTCCTGTAGGATGGACAGGTCATCAGAGGGAGACCCATGGGCAAGGTCAGGTACTTAGTGGGAGACCCATGAGAATGCACAAGTCATCAGAGGGAGACCTATGGGCGAGGTCAGGTACTTAGTGGGAGACCCATGGGAATGGACAGGTAATCAGTGGGAGACCCATGGGAATGGACAGATCATCAGATGGAGACGCATGTGAGCAGACAGGTTTACAGAGGGAGACGCATGGGAATGGACAGGTAGTCAGTGGGAGACCCATGGGAATGGACAGGTAATCAGAGGGAGACCAATGGGTGCAGACATGTAATCAGAGGGAGTCATTTGGGATTGGACAGGGGATCAGAGGGAGACCAATGGGTGCGGACAGTCAATCAGAGGGAGATCTGTGGGAGCAGACAAGTAATCTGAGGGAGACTCATGGGAGCAGACGGGTCATCAAAGGGAGACCGATGGGAATGGACAGGTAATCAGAGGGAGACCCATGGGAATTGACAGGTAATTAGAGGGAGACAGGTTATCAGAGGAAGACCCATGGGAATGGACATGTAATCAGAGGGACACCCATGGGAGCAGTCAGGTAACCAGAGGGAGACCCATGGGAATGGACAGGTGATCAAAGGGAAACCCATGGGAGCGGACAGATAATCAGAGGGAGACCCATGGGAACGGACAGGTAGTCAGAAGGAGACCCATGGGAACGGACAGGTCATCAGAGGGAGACCCATGGGAATGGACAGGTGATCAGAGAGAGGCCCATGGGAATGGACAGGTAGTCAGAAGGAGACCCATGGGAATGGACAGGTAATCAGATGGAGACCCATGGGAACGGGCAGGTAGTCAGAAGGAGACCCATGGGAACGGACAGGTCATCAGAAGGAATCCCATGGGAACGGACAGGTCATCAGAGGGAGTCCCATGGGAATGGACAAGTAATGAGAAGGAGACCCATGGGAATGGACAGGTAATCAGAGGGTGACCCATGTGAGTGGACAGGTCATCAGAGGGAGACCTGTGGGAGCCCATTGGAATGGGCAGGTAATCAGAGGGAGACCCATGGGAATGGCCAGTTAATCAGTGGGAGATCCATGGGAATGGACAGGTCATCAGAGTGTGACCAGTGGGAATGGACAGGTAATCAGAGGGAGACCCATTGGAGCGCACAGGTAATCAGAGGGAGACCCGTGGGAATGGACAGGTCATCAGAGGGAGACCCATGGGAATGGACAGCTAATCAGAGGGAGAGCCATGGGAGCATACAGGTCATCAGAGGGAGACCCATTGGAATTGACCGCTAATCAGAGGGAGACCCATGGGAATGGACAGGTCATCAGAGGGAGACCCATGGGAATGGACAGGTCATCAATGGGAGACCAATGGGAATGGACAAGTTATCAGAGGGAGACCCATGGGAATGGACAAGTTATCAGAGGGAGACCTATGAGAATGGGCAGATAATCAGAGGGTAACCCCTGGGAATGGACAGGTTTTCAATGGGAGACCCATGGGAGCCGAGAGGTAATCAGAGGGAGACCCATGGGAGCAGACAGGTCATCGGAGGGAGACCCATGGGAGCAGACAGGTCATCAGAGGGAGATCCATGGGAGCTGTCAGGTAATCAGAGGGTGACCTGTAGGAGCAGACAGGTAATCAGATGGAGACCCTTGAGATCTGTCCTTGGCATTCAGGGAAAAGGTGGCCTGACCAGCTGTCTGATTGAATACTTGGCAAAGCCCCAAACTAGAGACGTCCTTGTGGCACCTCCTGCCTTCCTGCGTGCCCTACCTCTGCCATCTGCGACTCTTTCTGGCCCTGGGTGGTGGCAGTGTTTTTGGCGAGGATGTGTATTCTGTTTGTTGGCTCCAAATCGTAAAATACTATTGGCTTAGAATCCCTACAGTATGGGAGCAGGCCATTCAGCCCATTGAGACCACACCAACCCTCTGAAAAGCATCCCACCCAGACCCACCTTTGTATTTCTGATGGCTAACCCATCTTGCCTGGACACAATGAGCAAGTGAGCATGGCTGTATTACCCGACCTGCACATCCTTGGACCGTGGGAGAAAACCGCATCACCCAGAGGAAACCCACGCAGACATAGGGAGAACATGCAATCTCCACACAGACAGTCACCAGAGGCTGAAATTGAACCCAGGTCCCTGGTGCAGTGAGGCAACAGTGCAAACCACTCAGCCACCTTACTGCCCTTCCTGTTGATAATGGTAGCAGGGTTGGGTAACATTGGGTAACGTTTATTGCTCCTTCATTCTTTCATGAGATGTAGGCATTGTTGGCAAGGGCATTTTTATTGTCCATCCCTAATTGCCCTTGACCTGAATGGCCCACATGGCCACTATTGTCCATCTGGAGTCAAATATACTCCAGACCAGGTAAATAGGGTGGAGTTGCTTCCCTAAAGGACATTAGTGATTCAGATGGCATGTTACAATAATCAATGGTATTTCATGGCACTATTTTTGAGATTAGCTTTATAATCCAGATTTATTACCCAAGAGTTTAAATTGCACCAGTGGCCGTGGTGGGATTTGAAGCCATATCCTCAGAACATCGGTCTTGCTTTCTGCATTAATATTTCTGTCACAATATCAAGCATCTTTCCATTGGTCACTTCCTGTCGGGATGGGGGCAGGTGAATTAAAATTGGGACCACTGGATAATTCTAGATTACAGGTGTTGTTGGCCATAATGTGACATTTGTGAGATAGATAGAACCCAAGCACACTGATTCAGATCCTTAGGTCTGGAATTCCTCCCCTGCGCCTCTCTGTCTCATCCTCCCTGTTCTCCTTTGGGGACACTGGTCAAAATCCATCTCCTTGACCAAACTTCTAGCAGTCAGTCCTGATATCACACAGTCACAGAATTGCTAATGTACCGATTCAGTCCCTCATGCCTGCACCTTCTCTTTCAAAGGAGCATCAGTGCCCAGTGCTAAAGTGTTTTCCCCATGCCGTTGCACATTGTCTTTCTCCAAACATGACATGATCTAATATTGCCTTATGTGGTTTAATATCAAATTTTCTCAACAACTCTCCTGTGAAGTACCTCAGGACATTTTGCTACTTTATATGTTCGAGATAATGCAACTTCCAGCTAATAGCAGGAAAGGAGAAAACAAAAGAAGTTTGTGGCAAAAATAATGGGATGGTGCTGAAGAGACAGCAGGATGTTGGATGATGGTGAAACTCATTAGACCAAGGAAATGGAAAATAGGCAGGCAGCACACCAATTTTGTTCTGGCTGCTAATTCAATCACTTTTACAGGCAGCCAGCAATCTTCATACTGTTCATTGGCTGCACATGACCAAGCAGTGGGTATAATATCATCAGTGCCATGTATTACTGAAAACTAGCCAGCGTCTCCTGAAGAGGAGATGTATTGTGTCTGCTGAAGGTGATGGGATCTTTCTAGTTATTGCAGTTTGTACCAATCAACAATGACTGACTTTCGGAGAGTCGCGACATGAAGGTTTATGGACACTGTGCTGGAGGTCTTGGCAATGAAGTGAAAAGGAGAAGGACCATCCATTCTCAAGGGGGATATGAGGCAATGGGAAGAGATAGAAGGTAAAGTCAATGTCAGGGGTATGATTGCAAGATCGGGATGCAATATTTGTTCAATATTTAACCTGTTCACACACACTTTTTCCCTTTGATTGAGGGATCAACAGCTAGAGGCATGGATTTAAGGTAAGGAAATGTGAAGAAGGATTTTTCTCACCCGGGGGATTGTGTGAATCTGGGATTCTCTGTCTGTATGGATGGTAGAGGCAGAACCCATCATAACATTTAAGGAGTATTTAAACGCTCGCTTGCAGGACCAATGCATACAGGGCTATGAGTCAAGCGCTGGAAAATGGTTTGAGAATAATTAGGTAGTTGTTTTTGACCAGTGCAGATATGATGGGCTGGAGGGCTTTCTGTTGTGCTGTAGATCTCAATGACTCGGTGGTAGTGGATACATCAGAACATAAGAACTAGGAGCAGGACTAAGCCATTTGGCCCCTCGACCCTGTTCCACCATTCAATAAGATCATGGCTGATCTTTTCATGGCCTCAGCTCCACGTACCCGCCCTCTCACCGTAACCTTTAATTCCTTTATTGTTCAAACATCTATCCATCTTTGCCTTAAAAACATTCAACGAGGTAACCTCAAACACTTCACCGGGCAGAGAATTCCACAGATTCATAGCCCTTTGGGTGAACAAGTTCCTCCTCAACTCAGTCCTGAATCTGCTCCTCCTTATTTTGATGCTGTACCCCCCTGGTTCTAGTTCTAAGGTACTTGCAATCGTGTATCTGCCCAGAGGTAGAGACACTGCTGTTAACCTAACCCCTTATTCCAGTCCCTATCCCTGATGAAACCAGGTTTAATGATTGATTAAGGCAAAAGGATCTTCAAATATCTTATTCTTCCAGCAGTACCACAAACTTCAACCATTGTTCAATTGACAACACTCTCACTCACCCAGGAGAAAGCAAGGAGAAAATTGACCAGGATCCATTTTCATTTCTCAGTGAAGGTGCCAGACCTGCTTTAAGTAATACCCGTCCTGTGAAATAGTCCTTCCAGAATCAAATGGTTGCTGTTGATACGAATTATTGCACTTCTGATGTGATATTATGAGGATGACATTCAGCCGCGGGCAGTTCTTATTCTCCCTGTGCCACATGTTTAATCTTTTGAGAGCTGGCATCTTGTCTCACAGTGAAAGCTGCACACATCAAACATTGCCAATTGTTCATTGCACAGACGGAGAAGCTACCATTTACAACAGAATATGGTGCTTCAGGGACTCTTGCCCTCATAATGCTATAAGCAGGTGATCTTCCCATTGTAAAGTGTTCATCTCACCATCATTTTAGGTCGAGTTAAGGAGCTGAAATTGACTATACTGCTGGAATTTGGCAAGGAGATCCTCTTTAGCTCCCAATATTACTCAGAAAGAATGCTCGCCTCTAAATCTAAAATCTTGTTCTGAGGTCTGAATGCATCATCTGAGTTGGTTCATGAATGTGAGATATTTGATACAAAGGGAGTGTTTGCATTGTCAGCAATGTTGTTATTTGGATGAAATGTTAAACCACAGGGTGGTTATAAAAGATGGAATGAGAAGAGTAGGGAGTGACCTACTCAAAATTTCATCTGTAAGACACGGGAGCATAATTAGGCCATTCAGCCCATCAAGTCTGCACTGCCATTCAATCATGGCTTATATGTTTCTCAATCCCATCCTCCTCCTTCCTCCCTGTAACCCCTTTCTCCCTCATTCATCAAAACCCTTTCCATTTCTGTTTAAATACTCGCGATGACTTGGCCTCCAAAATCTGTTGCAGCAATGAGCTCGACAGATTGACCACGTTCTGGCTGAAGAAATTCTTCCTCATCTCTGTTCTAAAAGGTCAGCCCTTTAGACAGTGCTCCCTGGTCCCAGTTTCTCCACATCCACTCTATCCAGGCCTCTCACTATTCTGTAAGTATCAATCAGATACACCCTTCATCTTTCCAAATTCCATCGAGTGCAGACCCAGAGTCCTCAATTGCTCCTCAAATAACAAACCTTTCATTCGTGGAACCAATCTTGTAAACCCCCTCAGGACCCCTTCCAAAGCCAGTGCATTCTTCCTGAGATATGGGGCCCAATATTACTCATGTTCCAAATACAGTGTGACCTGAGCCTTACACAGCCTAAACAGTGCTTCCCTGCTCTTGTGTTCTAGCCACCTTGAAATTAATGCTAACAATCCTAACTGCCAACTGAACCTAAATGCTAACCTTAAGAGAATCCTGGATCTGGACTTCTAAGCCACTTTGTGCTACAGATTCCAAAGCCTTTCCCTGTTTAGAAATGGCAATGCCTCTATTCTTCCGAACAAAGTACATAACCTCACACCTTCCCATATTGTATTCCATCTGCCATTTCTTTGCCCAATCTCTTAGCTTGTCCAATTCTCTCTGCAGCCTCCCCACTTCTGCAACACCACCCGTCCCTCCATCTATCTTTGTGTCACCTGTACATGTAACAACAATGCCCTTAGTTCCTTCCTCCAGATTATTAATGTATAATGTGAACTATTGTCCTACCACTGATCCCCTGTGGAACTCCACTAGTCACCAGCTGCCATCCTGAAAAAAACCCTTTTATTGCCAGTCTCTGCCTTCTGCCAGTCAGCCAATCCTCTATCCATGCCAGTACTTTGCCCCAATACCTACTGCTCTTATCTTATTTAACAGCCACGTGGGTGGCTCTTTCTCAAAGACCTTCTGGAAATGCAAATTTATCACATCCACTGGCTTTCCTTTGTCTAACTTGCTCCTTATCTCATCAAAGAATTCTAACAGATTTGTCCAAAGTTACAAATCACACAACACCAGGTTATATTCCAACAGCTTTATTTAGAAGCGTTAGCTCTTGGAGCACTGCTCCTTCATCAGCTGACAACCACCCGATGAAGGAGCAACGCTCTGAGAGCTAGTATTTCCAAATAAAACTATTGGACTATAACCTGGTGTTGTGTGTTTTTTTTTCAAATTTTGGACACACCAGTCCAGCACCAGCACCTCCAAAACAGATCTGTCAGGTATAACGTCCCCTTGACAAAGCTGTGCTGACTCAGTCCTGTTTTATCACGCACTTCAAGGTACTCCACAATCTTGTCCTTAATAATGGACTTGAAAGTCTTACCAACACCCAAGGTCCAGCTAATCAGCTTATCATTTCCCATCTTCTGCCTCCCTCCCTTCTTAAACAGGAACAATCAATAACACAAATGGTTTTTCAGCTTCTTTGTTGTTTGTAGGAATCTGTGGTGTATATGGACTGTACGACATTCTGTAGATATGAAAGGTACCTTAGGAATGCACCTTCATTCTTCTTTTGTAAACACATGATTCCAAGTAGTCTACACTCTCCCAGTCTCTGGAATGGTGAAGTAAATTGTAGGATCCCCACTTAATGCATTACTTGAGCACAAATGAGCAATGTGATCTGGGATATTTATGTACCTTAGTGCAGAGGAGTTGGAATTTTTCATGAGGAGACCTGTCTGTTGCCCCAGTTTAAACTTTGAGGTGGGGCGGGTTGGGGTTGTGCCTGCCCTGCTTGGCTGACCCACCCTGCAATGAGGAAGTCCCACCCCAGTCAATCCAATCACTGGCAGCTCTCTGGTCTCAGCAGCGCCATCAAGAGTGATGGCCACTGCTGAAACTGCATCCAGCAATCATTAGTGCAGCCAAACACAAAAATAAGTTATGGAAAGGACGGTCTTGCCCAGGCTGTATTAGCCTTTTGACCACTCATCAGTCTGAGCACTGAAAGCTGCAAATGATGGGCCTGTCCCATCACTGGTTCAAGTTCAGTGGCAACAGGAGGAGGTCTTGCATGTCCATGAATTGACCATTTACGGACCTCTATTGACTCACCGTTGAGAGAGTCTCCTGCCACCTCTCCCACTGCTGGTAGAACCGTGGCATGGGAAATCACATCCAATGTTATTCTTCCCCCCACTGTCTGCAAACCCATCCACTGAGGGTCAGGAACATCCCTGCTATAGAATTGTGCAGGGCGCCATGAAGCCATTCGGCCTGTCAAATCTGTGCTGGCTTTTTGAAAGAACCCATTATTCTCACACTCCTGGTCTTCTGCTTGGCCCTTGCACAATCTTCTCCCTTTGCCTGTATGTATTCACCCATTTGAAAGTTCATTTTGAATTTGCTTCACCCATCCTTTCAAGTCATAGATTTCAGATCAAAACCAGTCAAAACAAACTCTCCAAACCTTCTGTCTTCATCAGTGATGTTAAACATATATCCTTTGGTTGCCAATTTGCCTGCCAGTGGAAATGGTTTTCTTTAATTCATACTATCAGAAACTTCATCATTTTAAACATTTGCATTAAGTCACCTATAAACCTTCTCTGTTCTAGGAAGAAGGCTATCTCCACCTTCTCTGCTCCTTCCATGGAACAGACATTTTCCTCAGGCATCATTCTATTCTGGTAAATCTCCTCTGTACCCTCTCCAAGGTGTTACTTATGTCCTAGAACTATCTGTTGAGAATCTAGCCAAAGTATAGTCAGTGAAGGTGTTTACTGTAACTTTATTACTTTTGTACATGACATCTCAGTTTATATAAATCAGGGTGTCACTTGCTTTTCTAACAGCTTGATCAACTCATTTTGCCATCTTAAAAGATTTGTGGACAGCTTTTTTTTTCCAGAATTCATTATTCCCTTGAAAATTCTATCACTTAGTTTATAAGCTTCTCCTCATCCTTCCTCCCAAAGTATATCACTTCACACATGCCTAGATTAAATTTCAATTACAATGTCCCTGCCAATTTTACCAGTATATATCCTACTGAAGTCTGCAGACATCCTGTTTACTGTATTATCGAGTTCGGTGTCATCTGGAAACTTTAAAATCATTCCCCCATTCCCAAAATATATCAAAAAGCGCAGTGATCCCGGTATCGATCCCTGTGGAACATCACTGCATACTTCCATCTAATTTGAAAACAAAAATCCATTTGCTATCGCTCTGTCTTTTCTGGCGTGTGAGCCAGTTGCTTTAAATTCATGAGTTTCAGTTTCACTAACATTTCTGTTTCAAAGAGCATCATCACAAGCCTTTTGAAAGATCATATACATTGGGCGGAACCTTATGGGGGTCTGAGAGACGTGAGATATGATGAGATTCATGGTCGAATTGGATGGGAAGCTCAGAGATGCCCATTTTGGTGTTGGGAGCAGCTCCCTCCATCTTTTATGCGTTTGACAAGAGGCACACCAAGTTTCTCGCTCAGCAGCAGCGAGCTGTTAATTCAGTTAAGGAGATTATTCTTTGTTAAATGTTGTTAACAGCACAACTTACCTCATTTTTTAATATTTAGCTTCCTGTCTTACCAACCAAGCTAGATGTCAAGACAGTTCAACATGGAAACCAGAACAGGCACCTACTGGATTCAGCACACTGCTTGTTCCAAACAACTTACTGCAAATTGCAGGCGTGGAGGATTAATGGTGAGGCAATAGCAGCAGAGCCGAGACCCCTGGGTTATTGGCTGGACCCAGAATGAGGAACCATAACAGCGTGGAGACCAGCACACCTTACAGAAACCCTGGAGACCTTAAGAAATCCTAGAGCTGTGCTTGACACAAAGGGCAGTAAAGTTGAACTTCATTTCTTATTTTTGTGCCTTTCTATTTTTCTGTCAATTGAACAGACGATGAAGCCCTATTGAAGTAATTTCTTTTTATTCATTTTGTGATCCAAAATGGTGCTGGATTGTGGTGACAAAACACTTTTCACTGTATTCTCCCAAATTCATGTGACAATAAAATCATTAATTCATTCAGATTGGGGCATAATTCATGGGCTGCACTCACCCCTCATCCATGGACATTGGCATCTGGCACTTACCAACCCTTATTCCCACCACCCCCACCAAACACCCATGACTATGATGGCATTCTTGCACTGCAAGGCCCTGCAGTGAGGCCTAGTCTACCAAGATGGGCCTCACTGGAATCTTGCCTGAGTGTGCCATGTATCTGTCCATAGTATGCATCTCTCAGACCCCTGTAAGATTCTGTCGTCTGTGTATGAACTTACAAAAGGTGTTTAATGATGCATTGCCTAATAGACATGTGACCGGCTCTATTCTTCCATAGCTTCTGCATCCAATCGTGTAGCTGTTAATGTCCAGGACAGGGAGGTACAACACAGAGTGAGGTGGTGGGGGAGGGAATAACATCAGGATACGCAGGTATTAGGGACTCTGTACATCAGTACCTTGTGCACTACCTCAATCTGTGTGCCATGTTCTCTCTCTTTGGTGGCTCCTCCTTCCCTCACAATTATCCACCTATACAGAGTGTGGTCACTGCCATTTTTTTCCCAATTGCAAACTTGTGGTTTGTTTTGGTTCATTCATGGAATGAGGTCGTCACTGGCTGGGCCAGCATTTACTACCCATTTCTAATTGCCCAGAGAGCAGTTAGGAGTCAACCACATTGCTGTGGGTCTGGAGTCACACATAGGCTAGACTAGGTAAGGAGAGCAGTTCCCCTCCCTAAAGGGACTTTGGGAACCAAATGGGGTTTCCTGACAATCAGTTCATGGTTATGATTTGACTCTTAGGCCCAGATTTTTATTCATTGATTTGAAATTCCACCAACAACTATGGCAGGATTTGAATTTGGTTTGCCAGATCATTGCCTGGGTCTCCAGATTAATAGTCCAATGATTAATAGCCCACTTGCCCATTGCCACCCATTTCCAGAATATTGGAAGGTGACAGTGAGCACTGTTTGGCCAATGGCTTCCAGCCTTCAGCTGTTGATGAGCTTTCTCAAACATTCAGATCCCTTCCTGAAAGCCCTACCCATCAACTCCCTCAGCTTTACACCTCCCCAGTCCTCACCCAGCAGTCTATGTGAGGCCGCACGTGCCCACCATTTTCCAACAGCCCCTGGCAAACCAGATGGCCATGCCAGGTATCTCTCCCTTGAAGTTTTGTTCCCACCACCCTCACAGCTCACACCAACTCCTTTCACCCCAGATTCTATGGGTGGACTGACTATGGTCCAGTCCGTTGAGCAAGCTACGTGTTGCGCCATGTACAAGGTGTGCCCAGAGCTCTGGTTGGTGGCTGCATACCCCTCTGATGCCCCCTGCTGGTTGCCATGGAGCCACTGGATTGACTATGGCCACACTGTTGTAGTTTCTGGGCAATATGGGTCAATGCCTCTCACAGACCTGCCTGCTGCTTCTGTCCCTCCTTCCCCTTTCCCATCAGGTGACCTGAGAAAGAGGCAGTGTTCCGAAAGCTCATGATTTCAAATAAACCTATTGGGCTCTAACCTGGCATCGAGTGACTTCCGACATAATTTCAACTGCACTGCATTCGTCAACCGGCCTCATTGCATCATGTTTACCAGACACAAACTTGTCTTTTACAAACTGCAAGTAGCAATCCGTTTCTGTCCTGGTTATGTGAAGTTTCTGCCCAGTTAGCATTCAGCTGAGTGAGCAGAGAGGTTGGCACCAAATGTGATAGACTGTGGCATGAAGCTGAATGGGGGAGTTTTCCAGATGGCCAAATCCAGGGCTGGTCAGAATCGAACATGTTGTGCTTTGCATGTTTCCTCCCTTTAAAGACGGAGGGCAGAAATGCCAAAGAAATCTGCATTGAGCAGAATTCACAACTCAAATGAGTTGACACTGAGTACAATGGCTCAGCACAGCCACTGTGAACCTTGAGCCTTGTCCCAGGGACGTCATGATAAAACACTCATTCAAAAGCTTGAACGACCACTGGTGGCTTCCTGCTTATCAAACTGAATTAGCATTTCTGTCTATGAAATTATTCTTTATGTTCTTTGCTTTTTCCCACCACTTTTTGTCTCCCCCCCCCCCCCCCCCCTCTGCTGAGGGCGTTGGATTCTAGCTCAGGTTTTACTTCACTCAGAAGTCAACACATTTTGACCTCTCCCCCAAACTGAAACTAAGGTAGTCAATGTCAATGGGCTGTTCAACTGCGGAGGGCTTTGCGAGAGATGCCGGCAGCTGGTTCCTTGTTCTGCTGGGTTGTTTGCTGCCTCTAACTCATCTTATAAAACTAGTCTATGAGGCTTAACTACTATGAATCACACAGAGAAAACTCAAAAAACTCCAGTGAAGTGACACATACTTGAGTACAAGAAGCAGTTTATTACATAGTAGTAAGGTAACAAGTTACATTAACTTAAAACTGGTTAACTACATTAAAACTAGGTATGAGACATTTTATCACTTAGGAGATAACATGCATATTGATGCTACATAGTTGTAGAACAGACTAGCAACCAGCTAGAACTGCTCAGTCCCTCCCAGGGAGGAACTATTAATGGGTGGAACTATTCCCAAATTTCTGACATACTCCTTTCAGCTCAACAACTTTGGAAATTAATAAATATTTTCAATCGCACCCAATCCTGCTTGCACTCAACTTTGACACAAATGCATTTCTGGATGAAGATGACAAACCATTCCTGAGGCTGTCCTTTGATCTGGACTCAAGGTTGCCCCAACAGTGTTGGCTGATTCAACAGAGGACAGACATTGAAGCTTCACACTTACCAGAAAAAATAAAGACACACAGCGTGGAAATAGACCCTTCAGTCCAATTCACTGACCAGAATTCCAAACTGACCTTGTCCCATTTGCCAATATTTGGTCCATATCCCTCTAAAACCTTCCTATCCATTCATCCATCCATTTAAATGCTATAACTGTACTGTGCTGTTTGAATTCGTGTTTCACTGGACATCGGAGTGCATCTGGGAAAATTAACAAACAGTGAAATTCACAACTAATCTTGGAGGAACTGTTGGGCGAAGTTCACAGCACAGAATCAGATAAGTTAATTGTTGTTTTAAGTCTGTCCGAGAGAAAGGCTGCAGTAGTGGGTACAGTGACTCCTCCCTCCCCTTCCTAGACCTTTCCATTTCTATCTCGGGTGACCGAATCGACACGGACATTTACTATAAACCGACCAACTCCCACAGCTACCTAGACTACACCTCCTTCCACCCTGCCCCCTGTAAAAACGCCATCCCATATTCCCAATTCCTTCGTCGCCGCCGCATCTGCTCCCAGGA
>NC_057743.1:10206589-10207729 GCF_004010195.1 Chiloscyllium plagiosum | reverse complement strand
TAACAGGGAAGGCAGATGAACTCAGGGCATGGTTAGGAACATGGGACTGGGATATCATAGCAATTACAGAAACATGGCTCAGGGATGGGCAGGACTGGCAGCTGAATGTTCCAGGATACAAATGTGATAGGAAGGATAGAAAGGGGGGCAAGAGAGGAGGGGGAGTGGCATTTCTGATAAGGGATAGCATTACAGCTGTGCTGAGGGAGGACATTCCCGGAAATACATCCAGGGAAGGTATTTGGGTAGAACTGAGAAATAAGAAAGGGATGATCACATTATTGGGATTGTATTATAGACACCCCAATAGTCAGAGGGAAATTGACAAACAAACTTGTAAGGAGATCTGTAAGAGTAATAGGGTAGTTATGGTAGGGGATTTTAACTTTCCAAACATCAACTGGAACTGCCATAGTGTTAAAGGTTTAGATGGAGAGGAATTTCTTAAGCGTGCACAAGACAATTTTCTGATTCAGTATGTGGATGTACGTACTGGAGAAGGTGCAAAACTTGACCTACTCTTGGGAAATAAGGCAGGGCAGGTGACTGAGGTGTCAGTGGGGGAGAACTATGGGGCCAGCGACCATAATTCTATTCGCTTTAAAATAGTGATGGAAAAGGATAGACTAGATCAAAAACTTGAAGTTCTAAATTGGAGAAAGGCTAATTTTGACGGTATTAGGCAAGAACTTTCAAAAGCTGATTGGGGGCAGTTGTTTGCAGGTAATGGGACGGCTGGAAAATGGGAAGCCTTCAGAAATGAGATAACAAGAATCCAGAGAAAGTATATTCCTGTCAGGGTGAAAGGAAAGGCTGGTAGGTATAGGGAATACTGGATAACTAAAGAAATTGAGGGTTTGGTTAAGAAAAAGAAGGAAGCATAGGCCAGGTATAGACAGGATGGATCGAGTGAATCCTTAGAAGAGTATAAAGGCAGTAGGAGTATACTTAAGAGGGAAATCAGGAGGGCAAAACGGGGACATGAGATAGCTTTGGCAAATAGAATTAAGGAGAATCCAAAGGGTTTTTACAAATATATTAAGGACAAAAGGGTAACTAGGGAGAGAATAGGGCCCCTCAAAGATCAGCAAGGCAGCCTTTGTGTGGAGCCACAGAAAATGGGGGAGATACGAAATGAAT
>NC_057743.1:10200498-10205750 GCF_004010195.1 Chiloscyllium plagiosum | reverse complement strand
GGCTGTACAGGACATTGGTTAGGCCACTGTTGGAATATTGCATGCAATTCTGGTCTCCTTCCTATCGGAAAGATGTTGTGAAATTTGAAAGGGTTCAGAAAAGATTTACAAGGATGTTGCCAGGGTTGGAGGATCTGAGCTAAAGGGAGAGGCTGAACAGGCTGGGGCTGTTTTCCCTGGACCGTCGGAGGCTAGACGTTTACAAAATTATGAGGGGCATGGATAGGATAAATAGACAAAGTCTTTTCCCTGGGGTCGGGGAGACAAGAACTAGAGGGCAAAGGTTTACGGTGAGAGGGGAAAGATATAAAAGAGACCTAAGGGGCAACTTTTTCACATAGAGGGTGTTATGTGTATAAAATGGGCTGCCAGAAGATGTGGTGAAGGCTGGTACAATTTCAACATTTAAGAGGCATTTGGATGGGTATATGAATAGGAAGGGTTTGGAGGGATATGGGCCGGGTGCTGGCAGGTGGGACTAGATTGGTTTGGGATATCTGGTCGGCATGGACGGGTTGGACTGAAGGGTCTGTTTCCCTGCTGCACATCTCTCTGACTCTACACAGCTCCACCACCACCCCAACAGCTCATTCCCTACGCATCACCCTCTATGTGAAAACATTTACCCTTTTAAAATCTTGCCCCTCTCACCTTAAACCTATACGCTCTAGTTTTTGATTCCCGCTCACTAGGAAAAAGACCATGGCTATTCACCCTATTGATGCACATCATGATTTTATGAACCTCAATAAGGTCACCCCTCAACCTCCGATGATCCAATGAAAAAATCCCAGCCTACACAGCCTCTCCCTGTAGCTCAAACCTTCCAGTCCTGGCAACATCCTTTGAAATCTTTCCTGACTGCTTTTGACCACTGGATGACTCCATGGCCTTTATGCCCGGGATTCCCTGATTCTGAATCCGAAGGGTCCGGGTTAGGTCCCGCCGCAGGATTGACTGTGACTACCTAATATGATACTCCTGGTGCTGTTTGGAAAATTGCTGTCATTTGGAGGAAGTGTTAAACTGTGAACCCATTTTCCCTCAGCTCAACAATAAAGATCTTACAGCATTTTGAGGAAATGCTGAAGAGTTCTAGAAAATATGCAGCATCACTCCAAAAAGATGGTTGGTCATCATTTTATTTGTGCTTGTGGGAGTTTGCCGTGCACTAATTAGCTGTGTTTCCTTACATCGCAATAATGGCATAGCTTCAAAACGTGCTTTGTTGCCAGGGGAAAGAGACAACCTGCTGGTGTATTTGAGACACAAAGAATGCTGGCCTTTGTATTTTACCAGCCCAAGGATTGGACAACAGGCAAGATGGCAGCAGGAGGAAAGTCTGGCTTGCTCATGTTGTCAATGGCATGGAACTTCAAGGGCTCAAATGTTTGCTGGCTGGAGGTGAGTGGAAAGGTAATCAAATTAATTGCTAAGTGATGGTCATTCTACCAGGCCTCTTCTACATGTCAACGTGGCCCCTTGTTACGTAAGATGACAGTCAGGACAGCAGCTGCCCAATGCCCATCCAAGGGGAGCTTCCTTTCTAGGGTCTCCATGATGATAGTATAGCTATAAGAGGTGTATTTTAACTTTTATTTTGAGTTTAGGTTTTAAGGTAGAGGTACCAAGTAGTTTATGCAGAGCTGTTAGAGTAAACAGTTTGCAAAGCCTTGGATTTTTGATTTAAAGTTGGAACAATAGAAGCATCCTGAATGGGTGGGGGAAAGCTCCCACAGAACCAAGATTTTTAGTTTGTAAGTTTTCGGTTGCAGTTGCTGCTGGGGTTTGTAACTGCAATGCATCTCTCCCTGCTACACTCAGTCTTCCCTTACTGTTTTCCTCCTGGGCTGCTAGAATTGCCTGTAATACAAACTTTTACTGACTCTGCCTTTGCCAATAGGTTGTTTATGGGTGGTTACGAATTGGAACAGTTACTTAGCAATAGTTACAGTACCTAATATTCTGTTAAGCATTTCGGTACAGCTACAGCTAAGCCAATTATTTTCTCTTATTTTCTTTCTCATGTTGTATTTTAACGATAGTATTTGAATAAATAGTGCTTTAATTAATGCAGAGTAACTTAACCAATCAAATTGCATCTGGAACGTAACACCTTACATTTACCTTTAAAATAAGAAAAGGTTCAGGTCTGGACTATGTTCTGAATATTTTGAGGGGGGTATGGTCTGGTCCATAACAGCTCCATGTGGAACAGCTCCATGAGGAACAGCACCCTCAACCCTTCCAGCTGTAATTGCCACCTTTACAGGCTTGGCATATCCATCAGAGAGGGTCTTACCTGACAGGACTCAAGCACACCATCACCTTTCTCCCAGCTCAGTACAGAGATTCCCTCCCGACCTCAGCAGCAGTTACTTCAATTCATAGAATCATAGAATCCCTACAATGTGGAAACAGGCTCTTCGGCCCAACAAGTCCATACCGACCCTCTGAAGATTAATCCACCCAGACCCTATTGCTCTACATTTACCTCTCACTGATGCGCCTAACCTACACATCTGAATACTATGGGTAATTTACCATGACCCATTCACTTAAACTGCACATCTTGGGATTGTGGATGGAAATGGGAGCATTCAGAGGAAACTCACGCAGACACGGGGAGAATGTCTGTTTGGAATTTGCACAGTCGCCAGAGGCTGGAATAGAACCTAGGTCCCTGGCACTGTGAGACAATTGATAGCACAGTGGAGACTTTCACTGATTGGGCTGTCAGGGGGTGGCACCCTTTATGGGATGGCAGTCTGGATGGTAGCCTTAGGGAGTAAAATGACTGCTGCAGTCTCACTGTTCATTTGTACAGCCTCAGGATCTGCAACAGGCCCTGAGAGGGGAAATCACACTGTGCTAATTAAATTCAGACCAAAATCTTTCTAACTCCTTTATATCTTTATATCACCTTAATCCAGAGGATGTCGCTCGGCACGGTGATTTATTGCTCCACATTATATTTAATGCTGTATAATGACAGCAAGTGAATTAAAAAACCTCCGCGGACCGCTACAATAAAACAGATGGGGCACTAATGGAACCATGGTCTTTGCAGAAATTCAAACGATCCTTTAAATAATGAAAATAGACTGCTGGGTAGATTATGAATTTTTCATCACTTTGGTCAGTTTCGTGGCAATTAGCAGAACTTAAAAATAGGTGAAAATGTCTCATCCATGAAAGAGTGAACTAAGGCAGGAAAGGGCTGAAAGCAAGACCAATATTGATTGGCCAAGTGCATTTTGCAGACCACACTCAGCTGGTCTCCCAGTTGGAGGACAGCCTGAACTTTACCAGGAATTGGTCAAGTGTCAATTCTCAGTCAAAGAGCTTGGTGCTGAAAAAGCACAGCCTGTCCGGCAGCATCTAAGGAACAGGTGAATCGCTGTTTCGAGCATAAGCTCTTCCTGATGAATAGCTTATGCTCGAAACGTCGATTCTGCTGCGCCTCGGATGCTGCCTGACCTGCTGTGCTTTATCAGTACCACGCTCTTTGACTCTGACCTCTAGCATATGCAGTCCTCACTTTCTCTCCAACTGTCAATTCTGTCCAAATCATGGAGACTGGCAGCATCTTCTCTCCATGCCATCTCTGCTGCTGCTCCCACCTCCCACCAAGGCTTGTGCTCTTCCACTCTCACTATTGCCCGCTCCATCACTCGCTTGTGCACCCCCAATCCCCTCCAAGCTTCTCTTCCTGAATGGCCTCTGCATCTCCTACTTGGGACACTTCACCACCTTTCACTCACCAGCCATAACAGCTTTACCAGCCACTTTCGTCACACCCAATCCCTTCCTTTGATGCATTCCAGAAGAAAATGGCCCAACGCTGAACAGGCAAAGTGGTGGGATGTCCGACATTTAGCTCCTCACCTGCTAACCCGCCAACCACTCCTTCCAATCACACATGGGGAAAGAATGTGCGGCCTTAGCTGGTGAGAAGTGTAGCCATCCATATTGTGATGTTCCAGCAACACAGGTAAAATCATCATCCATTGCTGCATTACTCCCCCATTACTGCCATTATGAATGTAATCTCAACATGCCCAATGTTTATAATGATATCCTCTTCCACTTGTCTCCTGCAGCACCCACTGGCACCTCTATGTCTCCTTACAGTGAAGGTGGTTCCTCCACAAGACAGCTACACCTCCCCCGAGGGAGATGTCACAGATCCCTCTGAGGCGGCACAGCCAAAGCTGCCTCCTGTACCCTCCACCAGCGCTGGCGCCTCAGTGGGTACTTTAGCTTGATTGGTGGTGGGAGCAGGTGCTGGAGGGCAATCCCTCACAGCTAGTCGAGGGAGCCACACCCAAGGTAGCTGGCACTCCGAGAGCTGTCAGAGAGTGGGCACCAGCTCAGGTCAAGACAGGAGCAGCACCTGCAAATGCTAACTTCACAGCAATGTATGGACAGGCACAGGAGCAGCAGGCAGGCTTGTAGGAGACAATGGGCAAACTGACGCCAAGGACTGCAGCAACGCCATTTGTGCTATGGTCATGTGAGTATATTGCCATGGTGAGCCAGGTCTAGCACCCTCAGGGTCTTCTGGAATTGTGCAAAGACTGGACTCCATCACCTCAAGCTGACAGGGAGATGAGGAACTTTTCCCCCAGTCCAGGTGCCCCCTTCCTCAGGAGGAGATGGAGTGGTGCCAGTGGGCATTCAGGTGGAGGAGGAACCACACCCAGGCCACCCAGACATCTCCTCTCAGGACACTGCCGAGGTGGCTGGGTCTCCCATCACCACCCTGCCTGCCACCCCACCTCTGCCCTCTGGAGGTTCTAGTTGAGGGTGCACTTACTCTGCGCAGGACACACTAGGCACTTCTGAGCTCTCTAGAAACAAATAGTCCTTGGGGTCACCCAACTCAAGGCCACAGGTTGCACTGTAGGGAAGGCTCCCTCCACCCAGCTGCAGACCCCAGGGTTGCTGTAAGATACAGTGGGAGGGAAAGGAAGATAATGACCATCGGAGGGCACATCAGTGGCCTGGGGTGACATTTCATTGTAAACACGTTCTCACATTTGTAAAGATATGCTCATATGTCTTCATCGGCTGGGAGTGTGAAGGCCTGCCCCACTGCTGCTACAAGACTGAAGTTACAGAGCCCAGCCATCCACAGCGCTCCCTGATCTTTGGTGGTTCAAGGCATGAGGTGAGCAACCCCTGCTCCATGACCAGGCTCAGGGACCTTTGGAGGTGATTGCTACTTTTGCAGTTTAAGTCATTCTTTC
>NC_057743.1:10187672-10197749 GCF_004010195.1 Chiloscyllium plagiosum | reverse complement strand
TTTCACAGCCATACGGACCCACTGTACACTCCTCCCAATCTATTTCACAGCCATACGGACCCACTGTACACTCCTCCCAATCTATTTCACAGCCATACGGACCCACTGTACACTCCTCCCAATCTATTTCACAGCCATACGGACCCACTGTACACTCCTCCCAATCTATTTCACAGCCATACGGACCCACTGTACACTCCTCCCAATCTATTTCACAGCCATACGGACCCACTGTACACTCCTCCCAATCTATTTCACAGCCATACGGACCCACTGTACACTCCTCCCAATCTATTTCACAGCCATACGGACCCACTGCACACTCCTCCCAATCTATTTCACAGCCATACGGACCCACTGTACACTCCTCCCAGTCTGTTTCACAGCCATACTGACTCACTGCACACTCCTCCCAATCTATTTCACAGCCATATTGGCTCACTGCACACTCTGCCAGTCTAGTTTCACAGCCATACAGACCCACTGTACACTCCTCCCAGTCTGTTTCACAGCCATACGGACTCACTGCACACTCCTCCCAATCTATTTCACAGCCATACGGACCCACTGTACACTCCTCCCAGTCTGTTTCACAGCCATACTGACTCACTGCACACTCCTCCCAATCTATTTCACAGCCATATTGGCTCACTGCACACTCCTGCCAGTCTATTTCACATCAATACTAACTCACTGCACGCTCTTCCCAGTCTGTTTCACAGTGAGGCTTACTCACTGCACACTCCTCCCAGTCTGTTACAGAGCAATACTGACCCACTGCATACTCCTCCTATGCTGTTTCAGAATGATACTGACTCACTGCACGGTCCTCCCAGTCTGTTTCACAGTGAGGCTTACCGACTGCACACTCCTCCCAGTCTGTTTAACAGCAACACTGACTCACTACACTCTCCTCCCAGTCTATTTCACAGTAATACCGACTCACTGAACACTCCTCCCAGTCTTTTACACAGTGAGGCTTACCCACTGCACACTCCTCCCAGTCTGTTTCAGATTGAGACTGACTCACTTCACACTCCTCTCAGTCTGCCACAGTGTTACTTACCCACTGTACACTCCTCCCAGTATGTTACACAGTGATACTGACTCACTGCACATTTCTCCCAGTCTGTTACACAGTGATACTGACTCACTACACACTTTTCCCAGTCTGATACACAGTTATACGGACCCACTGCACACATCTCCCAGTCTGTTCCACAGTGATACTGATCCTCTGCACTCTCCTCGGAATCTGCTTCACAGTGATGCTGACTTGCTGCATGCTCCTCCCATTTTTAAGATAAATAATGGTACATATGATAAAATTAATCATCTTTCAGTGCTCTTGATACTGTGAGCAAATTATTTCCCCTGCTCATCGGCCAATGACTTGCTCCTTTTGAATTGTCAAGTTTGAATCTCCTCCATTTCCACACTCCAGTATAGGACTGATGTGAAATGGTATTAATTGCTAATGTGTAACTCAAATGCACAACTCAGAGATGTGAACATGAGCAATTCAGTCAAATTAATGCTATTACCAAAGATGAAGTGCCTCAGTCAGCCAATGGTATCAATCTTTGCTTCACAGTTGCATCAGTATGTACAATTGTGCAAAAACAAACAGTAAAACAAGAACAGCTTCTTATACAAATATTATTATGGAGCCCGGACTTATCCCCAGAGGCTCAGAAAGCAGAGATTTAAAAAGCATGTTAATTCAAATACTGAAAATTGTTTTGCTTTCCCAGTGATGGGAGACTGAATTGCCTCATGTTAAAGGCTTGCTTCTACTACCTTTTCTTCATTTGTGGGAATAATACAGACTGCAGTTTCCCTGGAAAACTCCTTTGGATGTAGACTAGATTATTCCATAATCATTCGTGGTTCACATTGAAGTTATGCACAGAAGATTAAGTTGTATGGAATGCTGCCAATATAATTGCAAACAATTTAAGCAGAAATTAATGCAGGAGTCACTTATTCCAAAGTTGCTTACTAATAATGTGTGACCTATGCAAAAGAAGGCAACTAATTATGTTTCACTGAAACTAAATAAACTGTTGTTTATTTTGGGGCATCATTTTGTGGATGTGATATGATTTCAAGGTTAAATTCAAATCTTTTTTTCTCAGCCCTCCTCTCCTGAAATTATTAATTCGTCTTACTCTATAGTTCCATATCTGTCAATAGGCCCATGGCAACAACACAGTTTACCATTCAAGATTTCTTTCTGCTTTGGTCTCTCCTTACTTTGCTATGTGCATCACTAACTCTGCATATTGCAGAATATATTTCCATTTCCTTCACTCCTTTGAGATTGAATTGCGAGTGGTTGCTTCAATTCTTTTCCTCTACTTTAACTGGCCACTACCTGCCAATGTATGATATCCACTGTCTGATGCCACCTAGGAGTTAAACTGTCTAACCTAAATGCTAAATGGTGACCTGTAATTTTTTCACTGTACTCATATGAGTACATGTGACAATAAACCTAATTCCATTCAATTCAATACTGACCTGTTCGAAATAGTACTGATAACAAGCCCAATAATCAGTCCACATTCATGGCTAGACAAAGACACATCATGTACTGCTGCATTGTTGGGCCAAACAGTTTGCAGGAAATATCCGATTAGTACTTCTGCAAATAATGCATCTACATGAATAAAATTGCTAATGCGACTTTTCATTTCAATGGATCTTGTTGGAGTAGTATTTCGTTATGCACATTATTGGTTACATACTTTCTCAACCCTTCAGACCAGTTTATTTTTCTTTGAACTGAAGTTTGTTAAAAATAAAAGGGAGGGGGGAGAGCTAAGTGTGAGATGCCATTTGTGTGAGGCAATTGGAGGAGCGGTGTATGTTGTTTGGCTCCCAGACTGCCAGCAGGATAGCAATCTCTTCTCAGGGATGCCTAAATGTAATATTTATGCTGACCACTAGTTGGCATGAGAGAGTTGGCCTTGAGAGCTACTCTCTTTGCACGGTCACCCAACAGTCCAAGGGTATAGTCTGTTCATCATCTCTATTGTTGCTCAGATAATGACGATCATAAAATTCTCCTAGGTCTTCCAGAGAAACAGCAAAATCCCCACACAAAAAAACCAACTGCAAAGGAGTGAATGCACTCAGGCGAAGAATGTGAAATCTAGTGACTCTCCTTCAGATCAGAAATAGCTGATTTGGTGAGTGCTGGAAGTGAAACACTACCATACAATCATTACGGGCCTGTGTGCAGTGAAAGGAAGTCAAGGACATGGAGGGAGATTAGAAAAAATGTGGTCCCATAAAGAAATTGGGCGGATCTCGTGAATCTGGAACCCTCGATGTTAAAGAGCATGGAGGCAAGGATAAAGCAACAAGGGAAAAATTTAGTCAGATGGTACGATACTCCTAAGGGAGATTAGATAGTGCTTGGGTGGAATTAAAAAGGCAATTAAGGAAGCAAAGGAGAGGCATGAAGAGTTATCGGTGAACAACCCCATGAAAAACCTAAAGGCCATTAAAAACATGTCGAGATCAAGAGAAAAACTAATGCAAGAGTAAGGCTCTGGTGGTTCAAGTTGTGGACGTTGTAATGATTACTGTATGTCTATTTTCTAAAAATGGGCAGATATTGAAGTGACGAGTATGAAGGGAATGGAGGTGATAGGCATGTTGAAGGTAGAAATACTAAGGTGTTTGAAAGCCTCACAAGTGGATCAATCACCGAACACTAATGAAATATAACCCAAGCTGCCCAGAGAAGCCACGTACGGGAAGCTGTGACCATTAATTTTCCAAACCCTACTCTTACACCCATTGGCTCGTGAGCATTGGATGATGGTTATTGTAGCAGTTGTTTTTAAAAAATGAAGGAACACCCTAAATAATGGCAGGTCGGTCAGCCTAACCTTAGTGGTGGACCAATTATTGGGAGAAGTTCTGAGATATCAAATAAGTTGCCATTTATAGAGTCTTGGATTAATTAAGGTAGGTCAGCAAGGATTTGTTGAAGGGAAGTCATATCTCTCATTGAGTATTTTGAGGTGGTATTGAAGGCGATCAATGAACATGTTTTAGTCCAATTGGATTTTAGAAATTGGCATTAGTTTCTTAATGCCAACTGGTCAGAAAAGTAAATGCTCATAAGATACAATGGGAGGTGACAAGTTGGATCCAACATTAGTTTATTGACAGAGAGTGAAGGTCCACAGATAGGCTATTTCTCCTGGGATATTGCATGGCTCAGTTCTGGGTCCTTTGTTGTCCGTGCCACGTAACAATGATTGAAACACCAGTTTGCAGATGATACAAAATTAACTTATTTGATGGAAAGGAAGAAAGTTGTAGACTGCAGGAATATATCACTGAATTGATCATGTAGTCAGAAAAATGGCAAACATGAGCTAACACATTTTCAGAGGGCAATCAAGGAATGGGCTTAAATAAGGAATGACAGGATATTGATATCTATAGAGGAACAGAGGGAGATTGCAAAGCAGGTCCACAGTTCATTAAAGGCACAACATCAGGTCAATGAAGTGATTTAAAAGACTGAACATCACTGAGGATATGCTCGAAATGTATTAAACAATAGATCGGCTGAAGCTGAAGAACTGTGCACAGTTCTGGTTATCGTATTACAGGAAGGATACCAGAAAGATGGAGACTGAGGAGCAATCTGACAGAGATCTTCAAAATTATGAGAGCCATAGACAGGGTGAATAGTCAGAGGCTTTTTCCCAAGATGGAAAGGTCAACTACAAGAGAGCATAGTTTCAAGACAAGTAGGGGAAGGTTTAGCAGAGAAGTGTAGGAAAAGCTTTTCACCCAGAGGATGGTGGAAGCAGGTGTGTTAGTAACATTTAAGGTGTATCTTGATAAACAGGAGGGTTAGAAATCTCACACAGGCATTAAGTAGCCTAAATAAGGATTAGGAAGTAGTGCAGGCTTGATGGGCCGAAGGGCCTGTTCCTATGCTATATGGAATTGAAAAAAAAAATGAATTGAGAAAAAGAAATTCTAGAGGAGGTTGCACAGAATCACAGAAACACACAGTGCAGAAAAGGCTCTTTAACCCATAGAATTTGCACTGAGGACTGGATAGATCTGAGAGTGTGTTGCTGGAAACGCACAACAGGTCATCATGATTCCTGATGAAGAGCTCTGGGCCGAAACATTGATTTTCCTGCTCCTCGGATGCTGCCTGACCTGCTGTGCTTTCCCAGCAACATACTATCAACTCTGATCTCCAGCATCTGCAGACGTCTCTGTCTCCCGATTGGATAGATCTAGCTGTTCTCTTCCGAACAGAGATAGCTGCAGATGAGATTTAATTGGGGAATGGAAGAAAGAATTATCTCCATGAATTTAAAGTCAATAATCAAAAGATCGGAAAAGATTTGAGGAGCAATATTTTCACCCTCAGGGTTGGGGGTATTTTGGAATTTATTGCCTGAAACAGAAAGTTTTACTGCATTTTTTAAAATTGCTGACACATTTGAAGTGTTGGAACCTACAGGTTTATGAGCCAAGTACTAGAAGGGAAGTTGAGGTTGGATAATTATTTTTTGACGCTACAGAACTATGGGCCAAATGCCTTCTGATTCAGTGTAGCAAATGTGGTCTGTTTCAATGTTCAACACTCGGCTCACTGTGACTGAGTTGGGTCTCCTTACATCCAGGAAGAGTGAACGTTTTCAGAACAGAAGAGAAGGGAACCAAAATCCATGTAGAACAGAAGAGATGGGAACCAAAATCCATGTAGAATTCATAAACAGTAAAGGCTTCATAAACAAAATCAACACAGTTCTGCTTTTCATTCAATGTCCAAATTATTTCTTATTTGTCTTTTCATCTGCTTCTGTTCATTTTCAGCTTGACAAATGTAATACTATTGTTATTCATTCAGTGCAAAGGAAAGACATTGTACAATTTTAGCTTTCTTTTCCATTTTAGTTTTAATATTCATTTGGCTCCTGTTCAGTTGTTTCAGCTCATTTCCTCCCCTTTTTTCTCGTGCTGCTCTGCATATTTTTTCCCTCATTTACGTTTTTCCGCCTTCATTGTTTATTCATTACTCGCTACAGCTTTGATTTGCCAGAATCCGTGGGGATGTGGGAATCTCAGCTGGAGACCCAGGTCAGATCTGGAATGGTTCCTGCACTCTCACTCTCTCCTCAAGTCAATGAAGCTCAAAGCGTTTAAGCAAAGCTGTTCCTGATACTTTTCACCTTTGATGTCTGGCTACATTTTTTGACCTGGGATTAACATTTTAAATAAACAAGCCAGTCTGATGTTAAACTTTAATTGTCGGCAAAACGTTTTTTATTGTTTTTCTCTCACGATGTTTCAGTCACTGAAAGGGGAATGCTAAAGGTGGAGTCTTTCTGTCATGTAGGCGATGGGAATGAAGGCAGGAATCAATGTTAATAGGCAAGGCTAGGGTATTCCAATGCTCAGTGACCTTCTCACCCTCTGGGTAGGAAAGCGCATCATCTGTCTTCCCACTGAATAGCTCCACAGAGCTATCCCATCACCAAGCCCCCCTTTTTGTACACGCGCATAGTACTTGACACTGATCCGACTCCCTCAGAGCCAGCTCTCAGAGTGAACAGAATCTCCTGTTTATCTTCAATTTTATTTTTCCCAGCTCATGATAGTTCTGGACAAATCAGGCACCAGACTTAAAACTGGTTTGATGGATCATATACAAAACAGAAAAGCTCAGCAGGTACAGCACGATCTGTGCAGAGAAATCAAAGTTAACATTTCGGGTCCGGTGACTTTTCCTCAGATTTCCTCAGACCCTTCCTTTATTTTGATAGCTTGTATGTTTAATTTTTGCAGTTAGCTAACATGGTGGTTGAAATAACTACACAGAGGCCATTATCCTGTCAGCACAACACCCTTTATTTCCACATGCACAGTGCAAGGGCTCTGACCAGTCAGCTCCAAGCCAGTCCCTGGGATGAGGAAACTCTCTGAATCTCCTGTTTAGGTCTTTCTTTTTCCTTTTATTTCATTACCGCTTATATTTTCCCCACATCGCTATTGACTTTGTGTATGTGTGTCCGTGTGCCTGCGTTTGTGTATATGTATGTGTGTGTGTGTGTGTGTCTGCCTGTCCGTGTCTGTCCGTGTGTCCGTGTGTCCATGTCCATGTGTATGTGTGTAGTGATTCACTAAAAAGACACCATTGTACCAGAACTTCATTCTATGTTTACCATCATCAGGAAAACACCCGTGTGACTAAAGAACCAAACACCTTTGTTTATATCTGTCAGCTGGTGCTTCCTAATTGGATCAGGTTAGTAGCCCCAATCAGGGAACTCATATTCTATAAGGGCTGACCTTGTTATAATGAAAAAGTGAGGACTGCAGGTGCTGGAGATCAGAGTCAAAAGCTGAAAAAGCACAGCCGGTCAGGCAGCATCTGAGGAGCAGGAGAATTGATATTTCACGCATAAGCTCTTCATCAGTGTGTGTGGTGGGGGGTGGGGGGAAGGAAGGGGGCTGAGAGATAAATAGGAGGACAGTTGCAGTTGGAGAAAGGTTGCTGGGAAGGTGATAGATAGATGCAGGTTGGGGATGATGGTGATAACTTGGAGAACTACACCCACCATGGCCCTTGAAGGGTCAAATAATTGCCATTTAAAGGCATTAATCCTCAAGGATTACAATTATTTCAGCTCAAGGTAGGACAGGAAAGTCACTGACCACCTGCCTGGTCAACCAGTTTCGGGCAGAGGATTGTCTCTGGATCCGCACACATCTGTAAGACTGATGTTGAACAGATTGAGTGAGTGGGCAAGTACACAGCAGATGAAGTATAATACGGATGAATGTGGGATTATCCACTTTGGAAACGAAAACAAGACGGCCAAGAATGGTGATAGATTGGGAAAGGTGGAGATGCAATAAGGTCTGGGGGTTGTTTTCACCTGTTGTTGAAGGTAAACATGGAGATGGTAAAGAAGGCATATGGTGTGTTGGCCTTCATTGTGAGAGGGTGGGAGTAGAGGTGCAGGGATATCTTGCTGCAATGATGAAGGACGTTGGTAAGGCCACACCTACTGTATCATGTATAGTTTTGGTCTTCTTACTTGAGAAAGAATATCCTGGCCCCAGAGGAAGGTTTATTAGACTGATTCCCAGGATGGGAGGACTGATGTAAGAAGAGAAATTGCATCAATTAGGACTATTCACTAGTGTTTAGAAGAATGAGGGGGGGTCTCACAGAAACCTGTAAAACTCTAACAAGACAACACAGGGTAAATGCAGGAAGAATGTTCTTGATGACTGGGGAATCCAGAACAAGGGGTCACAGTTTAAGGATATGGGAGAGGACATTTAGCACTGAGATAAAGAGAAATTCCTTCACCCAGAGAGTGGTGAGCCTGTGAAATTTGCTACCACAGAAAGTAGTTGAGGCCAAACATTGAATATCTTCAGCAAGGAGTTATATATAGTTCTTTGAAATAAAATAAAAATGTTTGGGGAGAAAGTGGGAACAGGAGACTGAGATGGATGATCAGGCGGAGCAGGCTCAGAGGGCTGAATGGCCATAGATTTCTATCTTTGGGGTGGAGCATTGGTCAGGGATGGGCTGCTGACTGCTAAGACAGACTTCCTGTGCCCATAGTCTGACTCCGTGCCCTCACTCTCCATATGAGCACCCAGAGCCATGCTCTCCTACTCCATGAAGAACGCGGTCCTCATGAGATTGCTTATCCTTCTGGGTGGTGGCTCCCGCTATCTACTCAATAGTGCTGCTGTGTGAAAGTTTCCAGCCTCTGATTGGTCAGTGGGTGGAACGTCTACCCCCACCCCCACTTCCCCCCCCCCGCCCCCGCCATTTAAGGAAAGTCCCTCCGCTGCCTGATTGGAGGAAGATACAGCAGATTTTGCTTTGAAGATTGAACTCGAGCAGTTCACCATCTTTTCAGCAAACAAGCAGGGCCCTCGAGGGACAAGGAGGCTTCTCCCCTGAGTTATACAGGCCAGGAAAGATAAGGATTTGATACCTGGTCTGTCCTGAGCTAGCTGCCTTGAGTCAATGGTAGGCCCACTTTATTAACCATGCAACACATCATTTGCCTGCTGTACTGCAGTTTTCAGAAAGTGTTTTATTCATTGTAACACTCTTTAGAGGTTATACTAATAAAACAACTTCACTATGTCACTTGCTGGATATCGTGGGAGAGAGAAAAGTTAAGCTCATCTGTGAAACTTGCCAGGAGAGATTCGTGACTGCACTCGATGGGGTGCAAAGGAGATTTACCAGGAAGCTGGAGGGATGAAGCTCAGGGAATGGTTGGACAAACTGGACTGGGCTTTGGGTTGTTTAGAAGGTGGAGAGGAACCTGATAGAGATTTACAATATTAAGAGAGGGCAAGATAGAGTGGCTAGGAAGGTAACGTTTTCATTAAGAAAGGGGTTGAAACTCGAGGGCTCAGAGGAAAGTTGAGGAAACTTTTATTCACTTAGAGGATGGTGGGAATTTGGAACTCACTGCTTAGAAAGACAGGGGAGACAGAAACTCTGGAAACATTACAGCAATATTTAGATAATCAATCATGTTGGCGCTGTCTCCAGGGCTGTGGGTCAAGAGTTGGAAGATGTGATTAGTGTAGTCAGATCTTTGTTGACTAGTGTGGCCATGATGGACTGAATAGCCTCTTCTATCCTGTAAGCATTAAAGGGAGTCATTCGACATTCTTATCCATTCTTATGCAGCTGGTGCAGTAGATTCCCTTGGCCTCTGGAACTGCTCGGATGCCATTAGCCATGCGGCTGGTGCAGCTGCCACCCCTACACTGATTGATGATGTCACTTCCCATCATGGCCGCTTCCACAGCCACTTCCGCCCCTCACAATTCCTCATGCACCACAGCTCGGATGCCATTAGCCATGCGGCTGGTGCAGCTGCCACCCCTACACTGATTGATGATGTCACTTCCCATCATGGCCGCTTCCACAGCCACTTCCGCCCCTCACAATTCCTCATGCACCACACATGACATCACTTCCACCTCTCACATCATCACTGATGTCACACGCTCAGTGACTTCCACACCCCTTAC
>NC_057743.1:10142274-10184809 GCF_004010195.1 Chiloscyllium plagiosum | reverse complement strand
CTCACCTATTGTACTCTATGCTACTTTCTCCCCACCCCCACCCTCCTCTCACTTATCTCTCCACCCTTCAGGCTCTCTGCCTGTATTCCTGATGAAGGGCTTTTGCCCGAAACGTCAATTTTCCTGTTCCTCGGATACTGCCTGAACTGCTGTGCTGTTTTAGCACCACTAATCCAGACATTCTTATCCAGGTCAATACATGAGGAATGGATTGTAAACAGCTCAGAGAAGACCCACTTGACTGAATTCTGGGAGGGCAGCAGGTCAGGAAGCATCCGAGGAGCAGGACAATCGACATTTGGAGAGGAGCACTTCATCAGCTCTTCATCATTTTGCCCAAAACGTTGATTTTTCTGCTCCTCGGACGCTGCCTGACTTCCTGTGCTTTCCCAGCACCACACTAACCTTGACTCTAATCTCCAGCATCTGCAGTCCTCACTTTTGCCTGAATTCTGGGAGGAGAGAGTCATCGTATCAGAAGAGATTGAGCAGGTTAGGCCTGTACCCATTGGTGTTTGGATGAATGAGAGGTGATCTAATTGAGGCACAAAACTTCCTGAGAAGAACCAGTGAACAAAGTTTGGAGATGAGGAGGATCATTTGTCCCAGAGATTGTTCACCTTCTGAGTTCTCTCTCCCAGATAGCAGTGGTAGTTGGGTCTTTGAACATATTCAAAGCTGAGTTAAATGGATTTTTGATTGACAAGGGGCTCAAACGACATGATAAACAGAATGGAATAGCGATCATAATCAGATCAGCCATGACCTTGTCACATGATCTTTGTCCTTGTGTTTGGTTGTTGATGCTTCACCTTCCCACATAAGCATAAAAAGCTGTGATTACACCGAGGAAGATGACATTTTTCATCATAGACTTAAATGAGGAAGGCTACCAATGTCTCCAGATGCGCCAGAGAAGGTAAAGCATATGCATACATTTGTTTCACTGTCTCTCTCCTCCTGCAAAAAAGGACTAGCTTGCTAACAGCAGCTAAAACTTGAAGGGAGCGTGGTCAACCAGGAGTCCCTCCTGCTCTTACTACCTGTCATCAGGTATATTGGAAGGATTTGCCAATTAGCAAATGATGAATGGTCCCATGATGAATGCACCTTCTGTAGGCGTCCAGTCCCAGACCATGACATAACATAATGGTGCTGGATCTGAGGCAGACTTGAGTCCTGCTTCCTGCACCACAAGACCTTCTTTCCATAGTGCAGGTACTTTACGTTTGTCTCTCACCTTCTACTGGAACTGCTGAGTCACGCCAAGGAACAATCTCAAAGGTACTCATGCTCTTCAGTGCTTCAATTGACTATTTTTCATGAGGAAACTCAGAACTATTCAACTGTGAAGGACAAAAATGTAGCAGATATTGACCATTATTCATACAGGGAGACTCCAGCAGGAGTCTGTGGCGTTGTGAACTGTAGCTGATTTTCTTTCATCTTCACTCGGTGTACTAAGGCCAATTGCAGCCATGACTCAGCACAGACTGTGAGAGAACATGGCTTCCATGCCTCAACCATGTGTTGGATGTTGCATTGAGCAGAGAAAGGGAAGATACTTAGTTGAAGGCACTGTACCCATCAGAAATACCTCTGTGGGAGAATTCGCCTGAGGCTACTTCCCTAATCAGCCATCAGGACACTAGCAGGAGGTCAGGAAAAAGCCTATAAATGCACTGATCATTTTGGTTTCACTGCTCTGAGCCTCAGTCTATCACCCAGTGAAGTTACAGAGGGAAATCAAAAGCATTTAGGTAGACTACTCCCTCACCCAAATACAAACCCCAGACTGTAATAAACTTCCAGAGGAAGTGGTAGATATGGGTACAATTACACCATTTAAAAGACACTTGGGTAAGTACATGAATATGAAATGTTTGGAGGGATATGGGCCAGAAGCAAACAGGTGGGACAAGTTTAGTTTGGGATTATGGTTGGCATGAACTGGTTGGACCGAAGGGTCTGTTTCCATGTTGTATACCTCTATGACTCTACAACCATAAGTGATAAATCACACAACACCAGGTTATAGCCCAACAGGTTTAATTGGAAGCACACTAGCTTTCGGAGCACCGCTCCTTCATCAGGTGATTGTGGAGGGCACAAATCTAAGGCACAGAATTTATAGCAAAAATTTACAGTGTGATGTAACTGAAATTATACATTGAAAAATACCTTGATTGTCTGTTGAGTCTTTCATCTGTTCAAATAGCATAATAGTTTCACTTCCTTCATGTGTAAATCACAAAACCTTTTTTTAAAAAAGTTGCATTCTCAGCTTAGCTAGATAATATGTTGAAGGTGTTAGCCCCCTGTGTTCTCTGTGTATACCATGATGGGCATCTCAAATCATGACCATAAGTGATGGTTGTGATGTTAGGAAATGTAGCAACCAGTTTGCACACAGCAAGATCCCACAAACAAATATAAAAAGAAATGCTTGCATTTATTTACATTGCCTTTCATATGCTTAAACCATGATATTATCATCACTGAAGTACTTTTGAAGACCTGCCACTTTAGTAATGCGGAAAGTCAATGAGCAATTCATTTTGATTTGATGGATGTAAATGTTCTGAAAAAGACCAGAAAATTTGCTCTCCTTGAAACAGCATCATGAAACCATTGGCACATGCCAACAGTGGCTATGCTTTTGTCTCCACACTGTCGCATTTTTGTGGGATCACTTCCATTTCTATACAGCAGGGAGTGGAGTGCTTTCCAGGGTTACACAGTTTGATACATGCTTTGATCACTGCAGTTTTAGACAGACAAGCTTGGAGCACATTCTTGTCCATACTAATGTACCCAGGCCCTGGAGTGAGATATGAACCTTTAACCATCTCACTCAGAAACACAGTCAATCGAGCCAAGGTACACATTGAATGATATTTCCAATTCTTATTTCAGTTTAAACAATGAACATTTGGTACCCAGTTCCTGTCTGGACTGTTATAAACCCAGGCTTTAGCCCATTAAAGCACGTGTGTTGACACTTACTTTGCAGAGGCTTGGACAAGAATGTGCTCCAAGCACATCTGTCCAAAATTGCAGTGATCAAAGTATGTATCATACTGTGTAAGCCTGGAAAGCACTCCATTCCCTTTTGTATAGAAATGGGAGAGATCCCACCATGTATCAGTATTAGAATTAAATTTTTATCTCATGTACTCAAGTTTACAATGTCACCACTCACCCTGCCACCTTAGGCACAAAGTACCTAGGTACAATTCTTAGATCCAAAGTATAGAAATAAAGAAAGAAAGGTTCCATTTCCTTAAAGTGATTCATGGTATAAGTTGGAAAATAAGAAATGAAGTTAAAAGATAAAAATTGCAGTCAGATAGACAGATTCCAGATATATATTACATTGCAGTAGATCAGTGCAGAGGGCTTTCAAACATGACCTCAAGCTGATGAAGGAGCGGTGCTCGGAAAGCTAGTGCTACCAATTAAACTTGTTGGACTATAACCTGGTGTGTGATTTTTAACTTTGTACACTCCAGTCCAACACCGGCATCTCCAAATCATGACCTCAAGCTCAGTTACCTAAGGAAAGAACACCAGGTCCATGTTTTGGGTAATTGTCTTTAATTAGAATCTTGCTTTAAGGAAATTCATGACTGAAAAATGAATCATTGAAAGGCAGGGTTGAGCCCTTGCTGTCTTCTGTTCTTTTACAAGCTGCCGGGTTTTTGGATCAGTGACTTAGCCTACTTCTTTTGCTTTATTTCTCTTGCCACATATTTAATCTGTAGCCTCTCCTGCACACAGTATCATTAATTTCCAAACAGCAGTTACCCATCAGCTTGACTCTCCTTCCAGAGCAGCATTGATGAGGTACAGTGTGGATCCAGAGCTTATTTACATAGAATATAAATCAGTTCTAACAAATACCCAATGTGGTAGATGATCTCTGTAATCAGATGGTAAATATTGTGTGGAGACTTTTCTCTCTCTGAACCTTTTCAAAATCTGCCCGAGATTTATTTCCAAATGATGCAAAAACAAAGTGATTTAATGCAATTTTCTGAGGATAACCAATATCGGAAATTGAATATTATGTGCAGACATACACAGTGTTGTCCAAAGGTGGCACAAGACCTCAATTTGCAAATGAACAATGAGACAGCGCATGATTAAAGAGGCGTATGTAGAACAGTACAGATTATAGAACAAATAGCTCTGACTGATTAAAGCTGCTGGAGCAGGTAAAGACGGATGTTGGACCAAACAATTGCAGGATAGATTTCAAGCTTGTTGCATATCTTTCCCGAAAGAGGGAAAAAAAACTAATGAAAGAACTACTGGAGAAATGAAGGGAGGCTAATCCTCTTGGGTTATGAAGAGTTAAACGAATCAGTGAATTGGATCTCTTTGGGGAATTACGTAAAGTAAGATGAAGACCTTTTCTTTTCCGTATTTTTCTTGTGACCTCATAAATCTTCCTCATTGCTTCAGTTTTTTTTCCATCCAAAGGGCTCCTCACAAATTATCTCTTCAACATCTCCTCAAATCAATTCCTGTTACTCTACTCACAATCCTAATGAAGCAATTCAATGTTGGTTCTTGGGCTTTCAGCACTAAACTATGCCGTGGAGAGCCTTCCCTGGTCTGAAGAGCACTTGGGTAAGCCCAATCTGTGCCTTCTGCTCCATCCCTTTACTTCCCTGCCCCAGAGAGGTTTTTGCTCTTCAACAGCACCAGTGGAGAGTGGAGATAAGGGGATCTTTATCAGGATGGTAACCAGCGACTAATGGAACCTTGCAGGTGTCAGTGTTGGGACCACAACTGTTCATGTTATATATTAAAGATCTGGATGAAAGAACTGAGGACATTGGTTCTCAGTTTGCAGATGACACAATGATAACTTGAGGGACAGATATGATTGAGAATGTACTGAAGTTGTGGAAGGACATGGATAGGATCGGACAGTGGGCAAAGGAGTGACATGGGGAATACAATTTGGGAAAGTATGAAGTTGTCCACTCTGGCAGGAAGAATAGAGAAAATGCGAATCAACATGTGGATTTTGCAGGAAAGTGGGCAATCGGAATGCAGTCAAAAAATGTGGTGCCTTCAAGGGCTTATGCCTGAAATGTCGACTCTCCTGCTCCTCGGATGCTGCCTGCCCCATTGTGCTTTTCCTGAACCACACTTTTTGACTCTGATCTCCAGCACCTGCAGTCCTCACTTTCAGAATGCATCAAAGTTGCTGTGTAAATGTCACATCTATACACTGAGGTGCACCATGACTGCAAAGAATTTTACTCCCTTGATGTAAAATTTGATGGGGATCCATCATTAGATGGGCATCACAGTTTAAGTCACCTGAAACTGCTGCATGAACGCTACTCGATTGTGATGATTAGACTCAGCATGTTCAGTCCATCCTTTAATATGGTTTAGAGAACATACTTCAGCAGGAAGATCAGCCCCATTGCTTTGATTCTCTCTTCTAATTGGCAAGGAACACCTTGTGTCTTCCTGAATGCCCCTAATGATTGACAACTTACATGTTGATGTCAAAAGGTGTTTTTTTCTCATTTTGTGGAGGGTGGATGTTATGCTTTCAGATAAATTATGTCACTGTCTGTCTGACTGTGAATTTATAGGAATGGCTCAGGTGTGTCCATCATTTCAACATATTATGCCGGCAGGTGGGACTAGATTGGGTTGGGATATCTGGTCGGCATGGACGGGTTGGACCGAAGGGTCTGTTTCCGTGCTGTGCATCTCTATGACTCTATGACACTATTAGAGTGATGGTGGAAAGGCACAGCAGTTTCAGGCAGCATCCGAGGAGCAGGAAAATCGATGTTTTGAGCAGGAGCCCTTCATCACGAGCCCTTCATATCTGATGAAAGGATCCTGCCCGGAACATCTGTTTTCCTGTTCCTCGGATGCTGCCTGACCCACTGTGCTTTTCCAGCATCACTCTAATCTTGACTCTAATCTCCAGCATCTGCAGTACCCACTTTCACCATATTATATCAGATATCCATTTCTGATTACATATCTTCTAATCCATTGCCCTAAATTATGCTTAAATTTTCATTTCATTGTAAATTAACCACATCAACTTCTGTCTTGCTAAATTTTGCTCTGCCAGTAAGAAGGTAGCTCAGGCCTCTGAACTCTTAAATTAATCACATGGACTTCCTCCCAAAACTATGGCTGTAACATTAGATCTGTCGCTAGCTCACAGCCAGTTGTCAGAGCAAACAGGATGTCTGACACTTCTCTTTATACCTGTCAGCCAGGGCTCCCTGATTGGATCAAGCTAACAGCCGCAATTATGGAACTCATTCTATGAGCTCAACCTTGTTACACTCAATACACTGAGCTTATCCAGCCTCTGTCATTGCTGAAATGCTCCAAATTGATGAGAAAGGGCCCCTCATGCCTTTCTTGAGTTCAAATCAGGGCTAATGGTCCAAAGGTGCTAATATGAGGCAACAGTATGTGTATGCATATTTTTCTTCACATTTTCAAAAGGCATTTGATAAAGTTACACCTAAGGGAACATTTTTAAAATTAAAACAAGGTCATATGGAATTGGAGGTGACTCATTGATGGAGGGAAGATTTTTGTTATTGTGCAGGAGGCAGAAGTCAGATATAATGGGTCTGTGCTTGGATTGGCAGGATTTGACCAGATAATGCCCCTCAGAGGACTGTACTGTGATCATAGGTCTTCACAACTTACATAATCCAAACCATAACCTTAGCACTAACACTAACCTGGATGCAGAAAGGTATGCTGATTGATGGCCTTAAGTACATTGAGATGTATAAAATCATGAAGGGCATAGATAGGATGAATGCATATGTTCTTTTTTTGCCAGGGATGGGGAATTGAATACTAGAGGGCATAGGTTTAAGGTGAGAGGGGAAAAATTTAGGAAGGACCCGAGGGGCAACTCCTTCACACAGAGTGTGGTGCGTATATGGAATGAACTGCCAGAGAAAGTAATTGAAGTAGGTCCAATAATAACATTTAAAAAACAATTGTATAGGTACATGATGGGAAGAGTTTAGAGGGATAGGGACCAAATGTGGACAATTTGAACTAATGGAGTGGACACCATGGTCAGCATGGACCAGTTTTAGGCTGAAGAGCCTGTTTCCACGCTGTATTACTGTATGACTCTATTACTCTGAGTTGCCTAGGAAGGTGTAGAAAATTGCGAAAGGAAGTTAAATGATTAGGAGAGTGGATAAAACTGAGGTTGATGGAGTTCCATGTGGAAGGTGTGGACTTTGGACCCAAGAAAAATAGATCAGAGTGTTCCCTAATCCGTGAGAAGCTACAAACTGTATATGACCAGAGAAATTTAGGGTCCTTTTGAAAGCAATGATTAAATGCCGCCGGACAGCTACAAAAAATAATTAGACAAATTGACGGAATGTTTGTCTTAATTGTGAGGCAGCTGGAATGCAAAGGACTGCAAAGTTGTGTTCCAGCAATAGATGGAATTCAGACGCCATTCAGACTGAGCTAAGGTGGTCTTGGAGAGGGTGCAGACTTTAGACTGACCAGACCGATACCAGGCTTAAAAGGATTAAGTTTTAGGTCTAAGTTGCATAGAATTGGCTTATACTTTGATACATGTAGAAAATTAAAGGATGTTCTAATTGAAGTGTTGAGATGATTAAAAGTCTTCTGTGGGATCATGGAAACAATTTCCTTGGGTGGGGTTGGGTTAGTGGGATGGGGTGCAGATACCTGAGGGAGTCCAGAACAAAGGGTCAGAATCTTAAAATGAGAGTTAGATCCTTCAAGTGCATTGTAAATCTGAAACCATCTCCCCATGAATTTTGAAAACTGTGAAGGATGAGATTTTTCTGCTGGAAAAGGCCTTGAGGATTATAGAGCCAAGGCCAACGTAAGAGCCTCTGGATTCAATATCAAGTTCAACAATGTCAGGGCTTGAGGCACCTTCCTCCATGTCCTTACCCCAACCCCCACACACCAGGCCTTATTATCACATGGGAGGCTCCCTGCCTGATGAAGTGCTTTTGCCCGAAACGTCGATTTTCCTGCTTCTTGGATGCTGCCTGACCTGCTGTGCTTTTCCAGCACCTCTCTAATCCAGACTCGGGTTTCCAGCATCCGCAGTCCTTGTTTTTACCTTTTTATCACCTGGTCTGCTATGACACTCCATTATTAGCCACTAACAGTCCCCATTAATAGCTATTCATTATCATAGGCTGGCCATTATCCACTCCTTTGGCTGTCCAACTGTTCTTCTCTCTCTTTGGGCTCTCTATCCAATGAATGTTTGCTCCTTCCCTCCACCCCCCACCCTATCTTCTGCATAAAAACAGAAGATTCTTTCCTAGCTACCATCAGTTCTGAAGAATGGTCACCTGACCTGAAACATTAGAGGAGAAAGTGAGGGTTGCAGATGCTGGAGATCAGAGCTAAAAATGTGTTGCTGGAAAAGCGCAGCAGGTCAGGCAGCATCCAAGGAGCAGGAGAATCGACGTTTCGGGCATATGTGATCACATTGAATGGTGGAATAGGCTAAGAGGCTGAATAGGCCACCCGCCCGAAACGTCGATTCTCCTGCTCCTTGGATGCTGCCTGACCTGCTGCGCTTTTCCAGCAACAAATTTTCAGCTCTGACCTGAAACATTAACCCTGATTTCTCTCTACAGATACTGCCAGACCTGCTGAGCTTTTCCAGCAATTGCTGTTTTTGCTGCCAATATATGGGTTTAAAACACAAATCAATGTGATCACATTGAATGGTGGAATAGGCTAAGAGGCTGAATAGGCCACCCCTGTGTTCTCACGAGGATGAGAATTTAAAATAATGGTATTGGTGGACTAGGAGCAAATGTATATTATCAAGTAAAATTGGAGTTGAATGGTTTAGACTAAAACATTTCACAGTGCTTGAGTCTTTCCTTTGTGAGACTCAGCATCAACAAGTAAAATGTAATGAAGGTTCATGGCTTAATTCAGCCAATTGAGTATTTGCATCAGGTAATCTACTTAGATAGGACCATTAATTAAGGAAAACTTTAAGAAAAATCTGTCACTTCCCATTATCTGAAATTAATAATTAAGACTTTACACCACGGGTCATTTTGTTCATTAGCTAGAGAAGCTAAATTACAGGACTAAAAGTGTTTACTCTGCAAGATGTGTTCAGAAATCTTTATCTGGATTTTTTGGTTGTTGCTTAATGCATGGCTGTTGGATAGTGTGTTTTGACAAAGCACAGCTCTCACCACACACATCTCCCAGATAACATATTAATTCATGTCTACAAATGGAGGGGTATGGGTCAGCACTTTTTTGAAAGGTGTTACCCTTTCACAAATACAAATGCTTTAATTTTTAATCGGCAGTTGTAACCTTTTGCAAACGCAAAACCATTTTGAAAGACTGAAACAGTACAAGTTGCTTTAACCCCAGTGAACAGGGGAATGAAGATACGCGAGGAATGAATGGGAACCAACTTCTATTGAAGATAACACGTTGACTGTTGTAAGCCAATGGTAATGACCATTCATTCAAGAGGAGGCTCAGGCAGAACAGAAACAGCTGTGTGCACCAGTTAGACTGAGATACACAGTATGTCAAATCGTCATTATCCATTGGGGATGGGGCACGTATCTTCTGCAGAGAACAGAAAAATGCGATAGAGCTTTGATGGAAATTCATCAACTGTGAAGGACCATGTGATCAGCCAGGGCTATCGATGGAAAAAAATGTCTTGCCTGGGGCTGACCTTGCTAGTATGTGAATCCATGGGCAGTAAATCTGTGTACAGCAACGAGTGAGTGGAATTTGGTTGTTTGCATGGGTTTCTACCAGGTACTCTGGTTTCCTCCCACAATCCAAAGATGTGCAGGTCAGGTGAATTGGCCATGCTAAATTGCCCATAGTGAGAGGTGCATTAGTCAGGGCTAAATATAAGGTAGGGGAATGGCTACTCTTCGGATGGCCAGTGTGGACTTGTTGGGCTGAAGGGCCTGATTCCATACTGGAGGGAATCTAATCTAATTTAATCTTGCGAAAACAGTTTTAGATAATCTCCCATAGATAACAAATATTTCCAGTTTCTCAGATCGTCCTACATACTCAGGAGTGGAAGCATTTCCTGTCCCTTACTAATATCAAAGCTCGCCATTAGATGGAGTGGTACAGGTGAAGATCTGTGCATTGCATGAAGCAATTTATTAGAGAAGCAACTTATTGATAGGGTTCATATCTTCCTTGTCTATGGATTTGGTGCACGAAAATACTGACACTGCCAGTGTGACCTTAGGGTTTATATCAGTGTTTTTGGCAGGTCTGCCCTCTCTCCAGGAACCTCCTGGTAGTGGGCTGGAGATCTACAGTAATGGCTAGTCCTGGGAGATCTATTTCAGTTTGGTACTGTCTGCCAGCAAGGAAGCTGACAGTGAATTTGAAGGTGTACACAAAATGGTACTTTTGGGCTTTGTCAGACATCAGGGGAGCAATCAACACAAAAGAGAAGGCTGGAGTTAGTGCTGCCTTCTGAACTGAACTGAAAACCAACACAGAAGAAGCAGTGAATTTAGCTGTTGAGTGTAGGTTAAAATACACATAGCCACGGGGAAGGTCTCCAAAGGTTGCCAAATGCACAATGCAATTAAGCTGTTTAGAATGAAGGGAACTTCATACTTGTGTTACTTCCAGTGAATTATAGACTCTGTGGGACATGTATAATGAGATATGAATATGCAAGTGCTGATGTTAATGTTACTTTGATAACTAAACGTATATTAGAGCAGAAGAACAAAGACATGAGTCATGAAGGATTCTTATGGCATCATGGTAATATCCCTATCTCTGAGCCAGCAAGGTCTGGCTTTGAGTTTTATATGCTCTGGAGGTTTTAAGGAGAGGTGATGGGCCAATAGAATTACCATCAGACTGTTAATTTTGCCTCGCACGCAATATTCTGAGGATCTTGGTTCAAATCCTGCAGTACCAGGCGATGGAGTGTGAAACCAAGAAAGATCTGGGACTAAGAGTTTAATGGTGTCCATGAAAGTATTGCCAATTATAAAAGCCCGTCTGGTTCATTGATGTTTTTTTGGGAAGGAAATCTACCTTTCTTACTTGGTCTGGCCTACATGTGACTCCACGCCCACAGCAACGTTTGCATCTTCATGTAGCCTCTCAGCAACATCACCTGAAGGCACAAATTCAGTTCTCAAGGGTATGTTGACAATTCCCATCTCTGTCTCCTCGCCACCTTACTCGACTCTTCCACTGTCGCTAAATTATCTGACTGGCTATTCCCCCTCCAAAACTGGCAGAGTAGAAACCTTCTCCAATTAAATATTGAGAAAACTGAAGCCATCATTTTCAATCCAGACTTCAAATTCCCTTCGCTTGCTACTGATTCTCACCCTCACCAGGGCAACTGGCTTCAGATTAAGTCAATCTGTTTGCAACATGAGGGCTGATTGCTGATCAACTCCATATGATGGGTTTGCTTATGGAAGGGTGTGACATTAGGCAGGAGAGTGATGGATGAGGAGGCTATTACCTTTGCCCATCTCTCTATTTGGTGTCTGATTGACAAACATGTGACTGGTCTTCCCACCCACCACAAATTAACACCCAAACGTGAGTGATTAATGTTCAGTTGAGGCTCTTTTCCTGTCATGACTTACCACCCAAGAGTGGGTGGAGGACTCCCCATGAAGGATTCCAACAAAGTGTATTCCGGCTGGTGTTGATGGTGGGTTTTCATTCACTGAGGAACTGATTGATGCACCAGGCATTGCTTTTGGGATGGGGAAGGGCTAGCTTTAAAAGCCACCATCCTCCCATGATGGCCATGCTTGACCCATGTCCCCACCTTGACCCTGAACTCACCAATCCCCTCCCCCTACCCCCCACTCCAACCACCACCACCATGCATCCATGGCTGAAATCCCTCAGCGATCCTGGCATTGGCTGATGGGCACATGACTGGCAGAATTCACCACCCTCTAGCTGCCAAGCAATGAGAACCTATTGGCCTTTGATTACCTAGTGGCTTCCAGCTGGGTTAAAATACTGTCCCTGGGGTCATCAAGGGTTCCTGCTGAGCAATTATGTGATGTCACTTCCCAATAAGCGGTGACATCTCAGGCTTGCCAGTCCTCAAGCTGTTAGCTGAGACCTTCTGCCCTTGGTATCACTTGAAATGAGCTTCAGGTCTTATTTTTGCACCATGATTAAAATCCCACCTCCTCCCCCTACCCAACCACACACCCCCATTTCCACTTCGACAACACTGCTTGACTTTGCTCATCTGCTGCTGAAATCCTCATCCAAGCCTCAGTTATCCTCTACATTTGACAGTTCCAAGGTACTTCAGGCCAGTCTCCCACACTGCACCATCCACAATTAAACTTAGCGTAAACCCTTCTGGTCTGCTATTAAGGTGCAGAGAGTATCTTTTCATTGTGGCCCTTATGGTCATTGACCTCGATTGGTCTCTGGTGAAGAATTCTGGATTTTAAGATTCCCAACCTTGTTTTCTAAATCCTCCGGGATCTCATCCCTCGCTATTCCTATCATCTCCATCAACCCTACAATCCTCCAGGATACCTGTGCTCCTCTATTTATGGCTTCTCAAGTACTGAGTGCTTCACTTTTATTGGCTGTGGCTTCTCTTTAAAAGACTGTAATGTATGACTTTAGATTTGTTTGTTTTTCTACTTCATACTATGAGTTATTGTAATGTTTAATTTCAACTTTGTTTTTTTCTTTATACTTTGTTCTTATGATTCTTTATCTAGGCACTTGTACCTAGAATATCACCTTGGGAGGCAACATTACAGAGGAACCTCAATTATCTGAACGACATGGGCGGGAGTATTTTGATCGGATAATCAAACGTTTGGATAATCAAATGTTTGGATAGCACAGTTTAGCCAAGCATCGGGACCTTGCGATCTTGTTCGGATAATCCGAAATTCTGATAATTGATGTTCGGATAATCAAGGTTCCTCTGTATGCAATTTGTACTGTACTCCTGTACATTTGTACTTGAGTACACATGACAATAAAAAATCTAAATTATAAAAAATCTAGATCTAAATCTTACTTCAGGCCCCGAGCTCTAGAATACCCACCTGCTTCTCTCTACCTTTCATATCCCTCCTATTTAATACCAGTCTATCTAACCATGCTCTGTCTTGATATCTCCTTCTGTGCCTTATCTTCCCACTTTGTATTAAAATGCTTCTGTGTCACTCATTGGAATGCTCCTTTGTGATGCTTATATTGAGGCCACAGTGACAAAAATGTTGCAGAGACACAAGAGCAATTTAAGGCGACACAAGAGCAATTTAAAAGATTTAGAAGACAAAATGTGGCAGAAGAAGATAAAAGAACTTTAAATCTGTGGTAAGATCAAGGGATAGCCATTTTAAACTGTGGATTTGGCAGCAAGGTTTGGCAGCAAGTCTAATGAGGGAAGGCGATGGCCTAGTGGTATTATTGCTAGGCTGTTAGTACAACTAACCTGCTGATGTTCTAGGAAGCTGGGTTCCAGTCCTGCTCCAGCAGATGGTGGAATGTGAATTTGATCATTTAAATTAAAAATCTGGAATTAAGAGTCTAATGATGACCATGAATCAAATTTCAGAAAAAAACCCATCTGATTCACTAATGCCCTTTAGGGAAGGAAACTGCCATCCTGACCTGGTTGATCCTACATGTGACTCCAGGCCCACAGCAACATGGTTGATTCTTAACTGCCCTCTGGGCAATTAGGGATGGACAATAAATGGCCAAGCCCAGTGATGGTTTCATGCTATGAATGAATGAAAACAAAACTTCCAAAAACTGAGTGAAGAATGTTGCATTGTGTATGAAGTCATTGCCATAACTAATTTAGGAGGGGTGCATTGATTTCTGTGTAGAAGTTGGAAACCTCCACGATGGTTGCAGAAAGCAAGGTGCTACATAAATGCAAGTTGTTGTTTCCTTCTTTAAAGATTAATCATTTGAGGAAGAAAGAGGGTAGTTTTGACTCTGGATAATGGTATAAAACAAGTGATTTTTGGATTTGCTGCTTGTTAACTTTTGACGTTTGGAAATGAAAACAGTGTGAAATGTTTAACAGGAGTTCAAGTAATTGTTACCCCCCTCCACAAGTGTCTAATGTGAAAATCATGCCACATTGAAGTACAACTGAGAATTGTGTGGAGCTGGGAAGACTGCATAAAACTTGGAACTGCTGGTTGTATTTCCATAATTAACAGATTGTGTCCTTGATCCACAGATTAGATTGGTTAGCTGTGTTGATTTAATTAACACCATCATTCATTTGATCCGAACAAACTGGTTTTTTTTTGCCATTGCAAAGGCTTGTGTATTCAACGCAGACACACAAAGCGATCACACCTCTTTCACCCAGCATCTGCAGTTCTTTGTTTTATCAAGAAAAGTCAAACTCCACAGTTACAGCGTCCTTTTAACAGAAGGACTTGTGGGGCAATCTGATTCCAGATTTGGCAAGAAACCACAATTTCAGCGCCCCATTAGTAAACTCAAAAATCCTCTTGGGTGAAGGGAAAGAAGAAACATTAAATTACTGATGCAAAAGACCAGAATGGGAAGAATAGAAGTAAAAAACCAGCACTTCTAGCTCAAGGCAGGCATTGTCATCACCATGAGTTGGTTCAAAAAGGATTGCCTACAATAATGAAGTCAAGGGCTTTTAATACTGAGGCCACAGCAACAGGAATATTATAGAGCAGATTTAAGGTTACACAAGAGCAATTTAAAAGATTTAGAAGACATAATATGGCAGATGAAGATAAAAGAATTTTAAATCTGTGGTAAGTTCAATTTCAGCTGTGGATTTGGTAGCAAGATTTATTAAAACCGTAGCAACGAATTTGATTTCACAAACCAAGTAAAGAGACATGCAACTTGTATGAAGACTTTGTCATGACTAAAGGATTCAGAAAAGATTTTCAAGCATGTTGCCAGGGTTGGAGGACTTGAACTATAGGGAGAGGTTGAATAGGTTGAGGGTTTTCTCCTTGGAGCATTGGAGGCTGAGGGGAGACCTTGTGGAGGTTTATAAAATCATGAGAGGCATAGTTAGAGAGAATAGCCAAGATCTTTTTTTCCAAAACTAGATGGGCATAGGTTTAAGGTGAAAAGGGAAAGATTTGAAAGGGACATATGAGGCAAAAGTTTCATGCAGAGAGTGGCACATGTATGGAATGTGCTGCCAGAGGAAGTGGTGGAGGCTGGTACAGTTACAACATTTAAATGGCATATAGCAGGGTACATGAATAGGAAGGGTTTTGAGGGATGTGGCCCAAGTGCCTAATGGGACTAGGTTAGGTTAAGATATCTGGTTGATGTGGCCAAGATGGATGGGAGAATCTGTTCCAGTGTTTTGCATCTCTGCGACTCTAAGAGGGTGCATTGATTCCTGTAAAGAAGTTACAAACTTCCAAATTGGTTGCAAGAAGCAAGGAAAGCTCACTTTAACCTACTGTTAGGAGACAGCTCCCAGGATTGTCCTGAGCCCTGACTCTAATACTTAGCTGACTGCTAACTCCTTGACCTTTGATTTGAATTCTGCAAAGATTGAGGCAATCAACTGCTCTTGGCCTCACACTGAATCCCCAACTGCACAGATGCAGATCAGTTGCCTGTTCAAAATTCCAGCTAACTAGTCATTTTCTGCATGGACCTTGCTTCTGGCTTAATTTGTATTCTTTCCCAACAAACCGGACGCACTGCTCTTAAGTGACCCAGAACTGTTTTGAGAGATCTAATGAAAACCTTGCAATAATTCATAGCATTCTTGCTAGGCTGAGTTTAATGTAACTATCAATCTGCAACCGTAACATGTAGGAGGTTAAGGGGTGACCTTATAGAGGTTTATTAAATCATGAGGGATATAGATAAGGTGTTCTTTCCCTAGGGTGAGGAATTTCAAGTCTTGGGGGCATATTTTTAAGGTGAAAAGAGAAAGATTTTAAAAATACACGAGGAACAATATTTTTACACAGAGAGTCGTTCGTGTGTGGATAGTGATGGATGTGGGTACAGTTACAGCATGTAAAAGACATTTGGATAAGTAGGTGAACAAGACACGTTTGGAGGGATATGAGCCAAGCACAGACAGGTAGGACTAGTTTAGTTTGGGAACATGGTTGGCATGGAGAAAGTGAGGAATGCAGATGCTGGAGATCAGAGTTGAGAGTGTGGTGCTGGAACCGAGTTCGATTGTTGGTTCTGGCATAAGGTTGGAGGAGGGGAAATAGGGAAGATAGTGAAATCGACATTGATCCCACGTGGTTGGAGGGTCCCAAGGTGGAGGCATTCTTCCTCCAGGCATCAGGCGGCTAGAGTTTGGCTGTGGACGAAGCCCAGGACTTGGTGGAGTGAGAGGGGGAGTTAAAGTGTTCAGCCACCAGGCGGTGGGGTTGTTTGGTGCGTGTGAGAAGGTGATGGTGTGCTGCAAGTTTGACCTTTTCTTGTCCAATCATGATGCAAGTTCAAAAATCAATGTTTAATCCTTTGTGTTTGAAAGAAGGATCATCAGTATCAGTGCCACAGAGAATAATGAGCAATATGCAATATTCTATTACCATGACTGAGCATGTAAAAAATGTCTCATTCACCAGGACGATGTCCACCGAGAGTGGATGAAGTCCCTAAGCAACTCAACAAGTTGAAATAAACAGACTTACTTCAACGCCCCTTTATCAACAGATTGCAAATAAAGATTTGCTTGAAAGAAAATGGGAATGGCATGCATAGATCATGCCAGACCAACAGATTTAGACTATGGTTAAAAAGAAGAAATTGTCTCTTCTAAACAATTAGGATATTGTAAGGAAGTATGTTCTTGTTTCAACAGTCCAGCCATTTTCCTTGATCCATGTCCTTGAGATCAGAGGTTCACCAGAATGAAGTTATGTGACAATATCCTCAGTTACAAAGGAAGAGTTCTATGGAGAAGAACAGTCAGGAGATAATTGATCGTCTATACAAAGTGAAGGAACAATGGCCAGACTTAACAGGAACGACATCCCAAAAGAAAGAAGATCATCAAGTGGAGAGGGGAGGCAGTGACATAATGCTTACGGCATTGGTCTAGCAATCCAGAACCCCAGGCTAAATGTCTCTGGACATGGGTTTAAATCCCACTGTGATAGATCAATCCAATAGAAGTTTGAATCCAATAAAAAACGAATAAAGAGCCAGCCTAATGATGATTATAAAACCACTGCTGATCACTGTTAAAAGCCCTTCTGATTCACTAAAATCCATTAGAGAAGGACATCTGCCATCCTTACCCTGGTCTGGTCTACATGTGACTCCAGACCTACAGCAAAGTGGATGACTGTTAAGTGCCCTCTTGGCAATTGGGCATGGGCAATATATGCTGACCTGGTCAACAACGCCCACATCCCATGAACAAATAAAGAAAGGATTATCAAAATCAAGGTCAACAGCTTTCAAACTGGGGTTTTGAATTTTCCAAATTTGAAGAGGGCATGTTGTGATCGGCCTGCAGATTACCTGAATTTGTGAAGTCAGTGATTCAGGTTGAAGTTGAGTTTGTGCGGAATGTATAGTTGTATATCTAAATGTATAAGTGTTAACTATGGAGAAGCAAAACTTGGAGGGATGTGTATGAGAAAGGTTCTGAGAGAGTTAACGTTTGAGTGTGTATCAACCTTAACCCAAGCTGATGGTGTCATACAGTCTGCGGTAGGAGAAAAAGGCATGTAGCTTGAGATCCTGATTGTTAAAGGTTTCATACCAGGCACCTTGTAGTCTTATTATTATGTGCAATGTTCCTTATAGCTATTCTACTATGCCATAAACTGCACCTTGCTGTGAAGACAAGTGCCTCTTCTTGTTAAGACTTATTAGTGATCCATTCTTTGTCACTGTCAATAAACAAGCCTCTCAGACCTGATACAGAAAAGGAGGCTTAGGGTTGTGGTGGTGCAGTAGTAGTATCCCTCTACCTGATCCAAGAGGCACAGAGTGCCACCTGCTCCTGAGGTGCGTAACAACAGTTTTGAAAAATGTGGGAAAGAGATATAGTTGTACCGTGACCATTGGCTCATGGTGCTCGGCCTGGGCCCAAGTTCATCCAACCAGTGGCAGACAGCAGAAAGGTTGAGGTGCAAGGTGTTATCAAGGAGGAGATAGTCTGCATTGAACAACAGCACAATAGCACGATATAACTTGAAGATGAGTCACAAATGTTTCAGCAATTAACTATACGACTGAACTTCCTTGGAAACCATGACTGGAGGATTCAATCAGAGGCAAGTAAAATTGTTAAGTTGCTAACAATGACAAACATGTGACAGAAAGAGTTTGAAGGAAATGTGTGTGACAGAAAAATACTACAGGAAAAAGAAATATGGCAGTGTCAGAAGACTTTTAACAATGCTTCATGTGTATTTATATCTTAAAAGTCGCTGGGAATCTCTGTATCTACAAATGTTGGTTGCGATACCTAATGGGTTAGAAGCAGTGACTTTCAAAACAGCGTTGGAATTATTTTGAAAGGTGGTATTTAATCACAACAAAAGGCTCAGGAGTACTCTCTGCTTTCAGGATAATCTTACAGAAGATTAAAGCATGAATCAAAAGAGACTCTCAGAAGGCATTCATGTGACCTGTCACAGAATTTCTCAATGTACTTATGCTTCTATCGTACTGCTTTGAAGGTAAACATAATCTTTCTTCCTAATATATACTTCCCCTTACACTGCATTTTACTTGCTTATCTGTAGAATACGTAGTTAAACTGGAAAGAGTGCAAAGGAGATTTATGAGAATGTTGGCAGGACGAGTGGGAGGTTGACCAGGATAGGACTTTATTCTTTGGAATGTCGGACAATGAGGAGTGACCTTATTGAGGTGAATAAAATCATGAGGGGCACCAATAGGATGAATGCATATAGTCTTTTTCCCCAGGGATGGGGAATTGAAAGTTAGAGGGGATAAGTTCAAGGTGAGAGGGGAAAGATTTAAGGAGGGCCTGAGAGGCAACTTCTTCATGCAGAGAGTGGTGCATATATGGAATGGGCTGCCAGAGAAAGTGGTTGATGTAGTTTCAACAGCAACATGGAAAAAAAATATTTGGATCGGCACACAGACTGGAAGGGTTTAGAAGGATTTGGATCAAATGTGGGTAATTGGAACTCACCAGTTTTGAGAAGGTTTGTAGGTCAGGTTGAGATTCTGGATGTAAGTTGGTTCGCTGAGTTGCAAGGTTCATTTTCAGACGTTTCATTACCCTACTAGGTAACATCATCAGTGAGCCTCTGGTGAAGGCTTCACTGGAGACTCACTGATGATGACACCTAGTATGGTGACGAAACATCTGAAAATGAACCTTCCAGCTCAGAGAGCAAACATACATCCAGCAATTGAAACTAGCTGAGTGGGCAACATGGTCAGCATGGACCAGTTTGGGCTGAAGGGCCTGTTTCTATGCTGTATTACTCTATGATTCCATTACTCTGTTTGTATAGAAAGAAAAGAATGTTTTAATTTGGAAATCTCTAGTTTCTGCAGTGCAAGGTTGGAATTCCTACCCCTGAATCAGACGTTCTGGGTTCATGTCCCACTCTGGTAATAAATGCAAAACATGGTAGCTACTAGATATCTGAAGCAAAAATCCAAAAATGCTGAAGAAACTCAGTAGGTCTGGCAGCACCTGTGGATAAAGAAACAGAGTTGAGTCCGATATGACTCTTTGTCAGAATTGATATTTGTTGGCCATGAGTTCACAATGTGCCTTATCCTATCACGATCCAGAACTCCAGGCTACAATATAAAATTATATATTGCTTTAGCAACTCTTTAGGAGGCAGTTTCGGTGTGATCAGATTGATACCAACAGCACAGGGGTGGCTTTGGGATCTGTGTCATCGCCTGGCCATGTGGAAGTTGTGGCTGTGGACTGACATTGCAGAGAATGCAACAAGAAGATTGTGAAATTGCAAGAATCAAGATTTGGAAGTGCATTTGCTTATGCAATGTGTGCTATGCTCAGTCAATTAATGTAAGCAGCATAACTATGAACCCCTCAGATACACATTTTAGAGAATAAGGCATAGATAAAGTATAGGTCTGTACTCTAGGGGACTGGTACACATAGCAACTGCTGCTTGCTATGGAGAGAAAAAAGGATAAAAATCAGACTTATGCATGCACATTAGCCTGTGTGCACAGTTCAGTTTAAAGACTGCATTGAACAACTGCTAATAATAACCTTGTTCATGGAGAATCTGTAATGGTACAGTTTTGACTTCACACTGAGCACTCATCAAACAAACTGGTGAAAAATGTTTGCTTCCTTTTTGCTATTCTGTTCTTCACTAACGTCTAATCCCCTCCAGTGGCAAGTCGGTCAATGATGATCCTGACAGCAGGTTACTCAAACTCGAAAACTGTTGCTGAATTAATCTCACCGGGGATGAGTTTAGAAAACACCAAAAGGTTTTGTGGCCATAACCACTGCTTCCAGATTATGAATCCAGATATTCACGACAGATTGTGTATAAAGGCAAGTGGACATTTATTTTTTTCTGGAGCGAGAGGTTTGCCAAGCAACCAAGCTTAGTGCCACTCGGCCTGATTATGCTCCGTTGAGAATTTGTGTCAACTGGGGTCTTATTACGCTGTGAGATGCAGCCAGAGACTGCACTGGCTAACCAGAGAATGGTACCTTTCAAATAGAACTTAGTAGGACACATGTCATGCCTCATTTCTAGTGGTAAATGTGCTTGTGACATTACAGAGTCAAGTTTCTGGGGTGGCTGGGTAAGCATCCCAGGCATGAGTCCAGAGTTGAAACCAAAAAATGCTGGAGATCACAGTGGGTCAGGCAGCATCCATGAGGAGAGAGCAAGCTAACAATTTGTGTCCAGATGACTCTTCATCGGAGCTGCGTCCAGAGTTAATGGAAAGATGTGAAGAGTGTGCAAGTGTCAGACTCTCTTCTCTCACAAGCTGCATATATTGGTTCAGATTAGATTCGATTCCCTACAGTGTGGAAACAGGCCTTTCCAGCCCAACAAGTCCATACCAACCCTTTGAAGAGTAACCCTAATTAAGCACTGGAAATTCAGAGGAAACAAAATTAAGTTATTTTGGGATAGGCATTTCCAACAAAACATTCCATCCTCAAAACAGCTTTTGAATGCTGTGACTATATTTTCCATTACTGAAAGTTACAACTAAAATAATCAGCCAGGATAATTGAGTGAATTACTAACAGAAGCACACATCTGGATATGCAGTTATCAAGCGCATTCATGTGCAAGAAATAATGAATGAATATCACTGGGTTGTTAACCACATAATAGAATCAAGATAGTTCTAACCGAGACAGTGTCAAACAATACAGCTAGCTATTAGCATACTTTTGAGTTGCAGTTTTGTTCTTTGTCTTGTTGGAGTAAATTGCTTTTATTTTGCAGACTGATCAATACTTCAAAGCAAGACTGTATATCAAAGGCTGTAATCCAAGACTTTTGATGCACCAGTTAATAATTTTCTCATAGGAAGCAAGCCATCACTGTAATGTTTAGGGGATGTAATTGATTCCAAGAACAATGCAGCTGGGGTGGGGGGGGGGGGGGGGGGGGGTGAAACAAATGATGCCTTCTTCTCATAAAAGCGAATGTCCATGAGTAAAGGAGATCAGAGAATCCAACCTGATTTAAAAAAAAATCAGAGTAATCTCACATATCGGTTGTACTTTCCTATCCTGTCATGATTTGTTTCCAAGCTGTTGCATTCTTTAGTAAGTTGTTGTTGTTGCTTCTGCATATGATTCTTCCTGTGAATGAACCTCTTTCACAGTTTAGTCGATAGTGAAAGTGCCATGGTTTAACTGATATTAATTGTCTTATAAACTGTTCTTTGCTCATTGCAGAGCTACTTGGCCGAGTCACCAGCTCCTGTGAGTGTGAAAAACAAAGCACAATCAGTTCAACCACCATCTTACACTTCCATCTTAGTGATTTCGATGAAAAGGGAAATTAAGCAAGGTATTCAATGGGCAATTGATCCATCGTCTAAACCCAACAGATCAGCTGGTTTATTGATCTACACATTACCACATGCACACTCTGTCTCCTTTCATCTCAGAGGTGCTGTAGGTTTCATGCTGGGAAATGCCTGTCGCGATGGATAGAAGAAGAAGAATCAGACCAAGAACCTCCCAAAGCCTTGGGAGGGGTTCATTTAGTATGCCGCAAATTCATGTTACACTGTTGTTGAATATTCCAGCTTTATCACATTGAGTACAACAATTCTGATAAGCCTCGGCACCTCCTTGATACTGACACATTACTCACATCTTCATAGATAATTGAGGACAAAGTTGTCGTTTGGAATGCAAACCAAAAGATCACCTTGTACTGCAGCTTCAATTCTCATCAGTTGTGCTTGCACTCATTTCCAGATCTTAGCCTGGCCAGAGCAAACCTTTTTGGTTTTGCAGTGAATTATGAAAATGTCATACTCCACGGCCTTCACCTGCATGTTTAGAGTCTCATGATGTAAGGTCAGCTGATGTGTGGCATTGCAGACCCTGCTGGAGGGGTCCTCCTTTTGGCCATTTCTGCATTCCCACACAATATTGTGTAGTAGACAAACCTTATGAATATCTCTTTGGTTCTGCCCACAGTGCAGTTGAAAGAAAAGATACGCAAAAGTCTTTCATGCAAAGTTCACTCACACACAATCCAAACTATTGAGGAAGAGTTATGGATAATCACTAGAGACAGATTTTAGAAGGCAATCAATCTATCCCCTGCCCCAGTGTCTGCTGAGGGGGTCAACTTTCACCTTGTGTACTGGGATAGCAGATTGACCATCATCTCAGTGATGGTGCTGTGTCATCATTAAAAAGTGGTCAGATTTTTCAGCCTGTCCTTTCTATAAAAAATATACAGACATTTGAAACTTAGTGTCACGATCGCCGCTGGGTTGATTCACTGTTATCGATAACATTGCTGATTTCGTATGTTGTAGATCCAAATATTTCAGCAAGTATAGGTGGCTTAAGGCCAGTTCTAACTGAACTTCAAGATTAATGTTTTGTAAAGATGGAGCACCTCTACATTACAACAAAAATGGATCCTGAGGCAAGATTCAAGAAGTCCTGTCCCAACATGCTTCCAAATATTTAAGCAATGGGGCTAATGGGGCCAAGTTCTCACTTACACAGCTATGATTAACAAAGGAAATGTACATGATAGAATGCAGCTGACATGAGCTGATCTGATAGTGGGATATCCAAAACATGAATTGTGTACTTTAGACATTAGGGGAAGATCTTAAGAAGCTTGACTCCTTTGTGAAGGTTTTGTATGTTGACCTTGGAGATCATTGAGGGAGACCAGTACTCATTGAGAAAGATCAATTTGCATTATGGGATTGTTAAAAGCAGCCACAAGTGCATGTAAAAAGTGCATAGAACCATTAGAACTGACAAGTACATTGAAAATGTCAGGGAAACTGCCAAGAGAAGCCATAAAAAAGATCTGAAAGCAGATTGTCAAAGTAAACTGTATAGCTGGGAGAAAGTGAGGGCTGCAGATGCTGGAGAGTTAGAGTTGTAAAGGGTCTGGCTGGAAAAGCGCACCAGGTCAGGCAGCATCTGGGGAGCAGGAGAGTCGACGTTTCGGGCATAAGCTTTAACATTCCTGATGAACAGCTTATGTTCAAAACGCCAACTCTCCTGCTCCTTGGATGCTGATTGACCTGCTGTGCTTTTCCAGTGCCACCCTTTTGGACTTAAATTATAAAGCTGTCAAGACGTTTAAAACTCTTGCTATTGAAACATTTGGAACAAAATAAACCCTGCCGACAGTGGCTTGCTATTTGGTTCGGTTTATTGATATAAATCTGCATGTGATCATTGTAGGTTTAGTTTTGGATTGATTTCATAACCTTCCTTTGTCACAGTGGGTTGTCTGTCAATTCGCAGATTGATTGGCAGTTATAAGAGATCATGAACTCTTTGAACTAGGACTGTGAATTCCATGGTTGTGTAGATAGGGGTTTAAAGGGTGTTAAATTTAATGAATTTAATTTTTAATAAATGAGAATAATTTTTGGTGACCAATAAATTCTTCACTCACTGCTTAAGAACTTTATTTCATCTCATGTTACCATGGGTCCTGAGGTCTTTCAGCAGAGGATACTGGTTGGAATGGCAGGGTAAGCATAAGGACAAAGAATGGTGGGTGGAGAAATCAGTTGGCATGACCTTGCACTAAATTGGCTTGGGGCCTATAAAGTTGGGTAGAGGGCCAGGAGTATGAGGGAGGTGGTGTTTATGGATTGGGTTTGGGGTATGGTTAGTGTGGAGCTTCCTAAGGGTGGTTAGGTGAAGTGGTATTAATTGGCAGAGATGAGGCTTAGGGAGATTGTGGAAAGGAGAGCTTTGAGAGAGTTAAAGGCTGGTCTGGTTTCCTTTTTAATTTATTTGTTATTTTCATATCTTTGGAAAGGGTCAGACCTTCATCCATGCCCATCTCCATACTCATAGAGTCATTGAGATGTACAGCATGGAAATAGACCCTTCGGTCCAACCCATCCTGGTCGACCAGATATCCCAACCTAATCTAGTCCCACCTGCCAGCACCCAGCCCATATCCCTCCAAACCCTTCCTATTCATATACCCATCCAAATGCCTTTTAAATGTTGCAATTGTACCAGCTTCCATGACTTCCTCTGGCAGCTCATTCCATAGACATACCACCCTCTGTGTGAAAACGTTGCCCCTTAGGTCTCTTTTATATCTTGCCCCCCTCATCCTAAACCAAGCCGTCTAGTTCTGGATTCCCCGACCCCAGGGAAAAGACTTTGTCTATTTATCCGATTCATGCCCCTCATAATTTTGTAAACCTCTATAAGGTCACCCCTCAGCCTCCGACGCTCTGGATTCTTTCAGGTGTTGCCCACCATGACTCCCATAAAATCTCCGCAGGAACAAAAATCCCAACATCCAAGGTATTTATTTCTCAAAAGAAACTCTCCTACTCCTGTATGTCTGATTCAGGAGTGAGAGTTTAGGCCTTGTTCTCTACTTGTCTCAGCTTGTGTTTTCATTTTTCCTGCTTTAATTATGGTGCCTCGGACATAAGTATTTCAGCTCAATGAATTGCTGAGGCAAAACATCTTTAAACCAGGAATAGTACCTCAGGGAATTGTATTTATGCTGACAATACCCAGGTTTTAAATTATATTTAGTTACTGAACGCAGATGATAAAATCTTCACAGTAAATATTTTAATTTGTTTGCAGTTGCACATTTACTGCCTTTTTAATGTTCCTATCTTTCTTCTTTCTCTCACCGTGTTCTCTATATTCAGCTTTTTTTTGTGTTATCCCACTTTTTTATTTCCTCATTTTATGAGCTCGATGCCAGTGTCTGTTTTGACTCTTCTCTATAACAGGGGAAAAAACCAGAAAGCTTATGGTTTGAGAATTCCTCAAGGTGGTTTAGTCAGAGATTTTGAGATGTGATTGATGGCATTGCATTCTTTGCCTTTTGATGCTTGCAAAAGTAGGGCAACTGAAATAGACACTGGATTATTTCCATATCCTGTCTGCATAGCCTCATCTTCACTGTCCCCGACCCAACAGATGGTCTCCTACAGATGGAAGGTCACTACTGTGATATTTTCTTGAACCTACGAAAGTGCGTGGTGATTGACTGATTGAGAAGAAGGACTTAGTTTCTTCAGATTTCCTCCCCTGTACCAGAGGAGAGAGAAAAGAACAAATCTTTTTGTAGTATGTTCCACAGTTGCAATCCAAACATAACCTAATTTCAGTGATGATGGGCAGAACTGGGGCAGTCATGTTTCATTTCTAAATCATACACTTTCATTCCTGACCTAGTGAGATAATTTTTAACAGATTGTTGAAACACAGCATTTGCTCTGCACATGGTCCCGAACTGGGGACTGAGAAACAGCCACAAAGTTCTTTCAAGTATGGTGGCTCAGTGGTTAGCACTACTGCCTCACAGCACTAGGGTCCCAGATTCGATTCCGGCCTCGGGCACCTGCCTGTGTGGAGTTTGCACATTCTCCCCGTGTCTCTGTGGGTTTCCTCTGGGTTCTCCAGTTTCCTCCCACAGTCTAAACATGTGCAGGTCAGGTGAATTGGCCATGGGAAATTGCCCATAGTGTTAGCTGCATTATTCAGAGGGTGTGTGTGGGTTACTCTTTGGAGAGTCGGTGTGAACTAGTTGGGCTGAAGGGCCTGTTTCCACACTGTAGGGAATCTAAAATCATTGACACCCACTTCAGAATTGAGCCATTTTGAGGTTGTACTAATTGATGAATCACACAAGTGCAGGACTGCAAGATCCTAATTTAAGGAAAGATATCATTTCATTGGAGGCAGCACAGAGAAGAATCATTTGGATGATCCCCAGTCTGGAGGGATTATTTTATCAGCAAAGGCTAAACAGGTTGGGACTTTACTCACTGGAGTTTCGATAAATGACATACAATCACATTGAAATGTGTAGGATTCTTCAAGGGCTTGGCAGAGTGAATGCCGAGAGAATGTTTCCCTTCATGGGAAACTCAAGGGCCACAGGGTATAGTCTCAGAACAAAGGGGCGCCAATTTAGATTCATATGAGGAAGAATTTTTTCTCCCAGAGGGCTGTGAGTCCTTGCCACAGAGAGTTGGGTTGTGTGGTAGAGTCCTTATGCATATTTAATACTGAGATGAATGCTTGATCAGTAAGGGAATCTATAGGGTTATGGGGAAAGAGAAGGAAAGTGGATGAAAGGAATGTTGGATCAGCCATGATTCAATTGACTCACAGAGCATGCTCGAGAGCTAAACACCTACTCCAGTTCCCATTTCTTATTGTGTTATGGTCCTTTGATCATGAATTAGCATTATGGGTATTCAGGCTTTCTGAGCCTATATTAGATGTTGCAATGCCACAAGAAATTAGGAAACTTCCTGATTTCACAGAACTTTGCCTGAGTGTATATCATATCAAGATTTCTATTTTAATGCATTATGGACAATCAGAGGATTGTGTTCTATCTTGACATTGATTGGAGTTACTTATAATGGGGTTTGTTTCTGGTAGTCATTACCAATAAACAGCTGAATAATCAACGTCTCCCAATTTCTTTCTGTGGTGCTTTTTAATGGATGACTAAGATCATCTTTATCTGGCAGTTAACACTTTCTTATTATAAAATGAAGAACTGCAGATGCTGGAGATCTGAAACAAACAAAAGTAAACAGAGCTCGCGAGAAAAAGTTGCAGATCTGGCAACATCCTTGGAGAGAAAGTAATGTTAACATTTTGAATCCCGTGACCTTTCTTCAAATCTGCCCCATCACGGATTAAAAAAAAAGGACTTTTTCATTCCTTCAGTGTATGAGTCCTGCTACTCATAGCTTTAAAAAATGATTCTCACTTTAATCACAGTTTTACAGAATGATTCCCACTACACACAGTTTAAATACATTAACACTGATGAAGGATCTCCTGTTTTTCACACAGCCTGAGTAAAGTCTCTCAGACTTTCAGCCCCTGTCAGACCAGTACGGCTTATACCTTTAACCTCCTTAAACTCAGCCCTTTAATTAATGGCTTTATTATGTCTCTGGGTCTGTGACCTTAGATTACTATTTCTTTTAATGTCTTTATTTCCATTTCTGTCATGCTGTCTTGTGTTGCCAGCTCTCAAGGAAGACAATACTTAATCTTAGCTGTTAGACACCAAGCACAGACTCCTGGTCTCAATGTGAAGCCAAGCACAGACTCCTGGTCTCAATGTGAAGCCAAGCATGGACTCCTGGTCTCAATGTGAAGCCAAGCATGGATTCCTGGTCTCAATGTGAAGCCAAGCATGGATTCCTGGTCTCAAGGTGAAGCCAAGCGTGGACTCCTGGACTCAAGACAAAGCCACGCGCGGACTCCTGGCCTCAAGGTGAAGCCAAGCACGGACTGCGGGTCTCAAGGTGAAGCCAAGCGCAGACTCCTGACCTCAAGGTGAAGCCAAGCACAGACTCCTGGTCTCATGGTGAAGCCAAGTGAGGACCCCTGGTCTCAAGGTGAAGCCAAGCACAGACTCCTGGTCTCATGGTGAAGTCAAGTGCGGACTCCTGGTCTCAAGGTGAAGCCAAGCACAGACTCCTGGTCTCATGGCAAAGCCAAGTGCGGACTCCTGGTCTCAAGGTGAAGCCAAGCACAGACTCCTGGTCTCAAGGTGAAGCCAAGCACAGACTCCTGGTCTCATGGCAAAGCCAAGTGCGGACTCCTGGTCTCAAGGTGAAGCCAAGCACAGACTCCTGGTCTCATGGTGAAGCCAAGTGCGGACTCCTGGTCTCAAGGTGAAGCCAAGCACAGACTCCTGGTCTCATGGTGAAGCCAAGTGCGGACTCCTGGTCTCAAGGTGAAGCCAAGCACAGACTCCTGGTCTCATGGCGAAGCCAAGTGCGGACTCCTGGTCTCAAGGTGAAGCCAAGCACAGACTCCTGGACTCAAGATGAAGCAAAGCACGGACTGCGGGTCTCAATGTGAAGCCAAGCACAGACTCCTGGTCTCATGGTGAAGCCAAGCATGGACTCCTGGTCGCAAGGTGAAGCCAAGCGTGGACTCCTGGACTCAAGACAAAGCCACGCGCGGACTCCTGGCCTCAAGGTGAAGCCAAGCACGGACTCCTGGCCTCAAGGTGAAGCCAAGCGCAGACTCCTGACCTCAAGGTGAAGCCAAGCACAGACTCCTGGTTTCATGGTGAAGCCAAGTGCGGACTCCTGGTCTCAAGGTGAAGCCAAGTACAGACTCCTGGACTCAAGATGAAGCAAAGCACGGACTGCAGGTCTCAATGTGAAGCCAAGCACAGACTCCTGGTCTCATGGTGAAGCCAAGCATGGACTCCTGGCCTCAAGATGAAGCCAAGGCCTGAATTGAAGCCAGGCATGGACTACTGATTACAAGAATGTCCAGCCCTACTTTAAAAAGACTGTAATGCTGAATTTTTACCATTATTTCTTTTTTAACTTATATCTAAGATTTTGTACCTAGTTATCTTTGTACCTTGTTAATAAGGACGATAATGTTGATCTTTTAGCCTTTTTTTCATTTTGCTAATTTATACCTCAGATTTTGTACCTAAGACAGCATCAGAAATGGCGACGTTGTGCACTTTTCACTGTACTCATGTATCCTTTTACTTGAGTACGTGTGCCAATAAACCTAATTCTAATTCAAATTATAATTCTACCAATTTTTAAACGTTCACTTTCCCAGTCTACAGTACAGCAACATTGTAAAGTTTCCCCAGATCCACTGGGAATTTCAAGCTTTACTTATAGAACCGTCAATGTCTCTTCCCTCTGAAGACTCCAACTCAGGCTAGACATCACTGCCTTGCAATGCCACCTGTATCACTTTTGGAGTTACTCATTCTCCTTCTTTTGAGTGGGGGGGGTGTGTTGGGGATAGGGCAGGGTGCGCTAACTCTCCTGTTGCAGCATGTCTCTTACCAGTTCTGAAATGCCTTTACCATTTTCAAGGGAAATCTCCCATGGGGAGAGTTTCTTCCGTAGCAATTTAAAATCTTCAGCCTTTCATACTGACAGCATTGGAGGAACAGGCAGCTTAAAGTTGAATCTGAAGATCTTGCACCATGTTCTATGAATGGTTAAACCAAGTCCTCACCATGCTGTTTGAAAAGAGCTAGCTTGTATGAATGGCAGCTGCCAATAAAACCTGCTGTCATCATCCTCTTTAATTCTGGGGATTGATAGGACCTGCCTGGCCCAATGTGGTACTGGAAAGCCACTTTCTGCTCTCTCTGGAGGAAGTGTCTTGCTGTTGATAAATCTAGTTCACTGCTTGTTAGCCACTAGTTGCGGGTTTGAAGCACCTGTTGGAGAGATGTTGAGGATGTTAAGTCTCACTCCTTTAGAGCTGCTGAGTCATTCTGCTTGAATTGAATTGAATTGAATTTATTGTCATGTGTACCAAGGCACAGTGAAAAGCTTTACTTGCTTGCAATAGAGGCAGATCACAGAGTTAAGTAGTGTAGATAAGTAAATAATAGCTAAACAGCGCAAAAACAAAAACACAGGTATAGGTGAATGTTAAGAGTTTGTGAGTCCATTCAGTATTCTAACAACAATAGGGTAGAAACTGTTTCAAAACTGACTGGTGCTTGTATTCAGGCTTTTGTACCTTGTCCCCAATGGTAGAGGTTGTAAAAGAAATTGCCAGGGTGGGATGGATCTTGGAGAATGCTGGCGGCCTTTCCTTGATAGCGGGCCTGGCAGGTGGATTCTATAGATGGGAGGTTGGCCTTTGTGATTGTCCGGGCCGAGTTCACCACTCTCTGTAACCGTCTCTGATTTTGAATGGTACAGTTGCCATACCAGGTCGTGATACATCCAGACAGAATGCTCTCAATGGCGCACCTATAAAAACACATAGTCACAGGTGGACAGAATAGTAAAGAAGGCGTTTTTTATGCTTGCCTTTATTGGACAGTGCATTGAGTATAGGAGTTGGGAGGCCATATTGCAGCTGTGCAGGACATTGGTTTTGGTCACTTTTGAATACTGTACTGCATTAAATTCTGCTTTCCCTGTTATAGAAAGGATGTTGTAAAACTTGAAAGGGTTCGGAAAGGATTTACAAGGATATTGCCTGGGTTGGAAGGTTTGATCTACAGAGGGAGGCTGAAAAGGCTGGGGTGTTTTCCCTGGAGCGTTGGGCACTGAGGGGTGACATTATAGAGGTTTATAAAATCATAGGGTGAATAATCAAGGTCTCTCCCCCAGGGTAGAGGAGTTCAAAATTAGAACATATAGTTTTAAGGTGAGAGGAGAAAGATTTAAAAACTACCTAAGGGACAACAGTTCAAGTGGTGGATGGTTAGAGCATGGAATGAGCTGCCAGAGGAAATGGTGGAGGCTGGTACAATTACAGCACTTAACAGGCATCTGAATGAGTATCTGAATAGGAAGGGTTTAGAAGGATATGGGCCAAGTGCTGACAAATGAGACTAGATTAATGTAGAATATCTGATCGGCGTGGATAAGTTGGACTGAAGGGTCTGTTTCCATGCTGTGTATCTCTATGAATCTATCACTTTATAATAACTTGAAGGAATAAGAAGAATATTCAAGTTTCTCATCTTCCTTCAGCAGACTCAAGCAGATAAACAATGAGGAAAAAGCTTTCTTTCAAAAATCATTCTGGGTTTTGTTACCTAACACATTATTTTATGCCAAGGGTCTAATTAGTTCAAAAGCAGGTTTCTTTGACAAAGAACATTCTTCTCTCTGCAGTGATGCCTCTTCCAGATGACACGCAGCTTGTGTCAGGTGTCAGCAGCCCCTCAATCTTTATACAGAAGGTTTCTGAATGTCAATTCTCAACGTCTTGCTTTCTTAGCCACTTCAGTATATTGTGAAAATAATAAGGTTTGACATGTTTCAGTAAAATGTTCCAACCTGTCTGAAAGCAATGGCCATAGATTTCTTTCTCTTACAAAAAAATTAACGTAGGTTCACTTGTTTAATATTAAACAATGGAATTGCCTTTCGTCGCTGCCAGATTGTTCAATGAGTTGTGAATGGGGCAATGATGATGGTTTTACTTTGTGAGCTTGTATTCCATTTGCTATGCATTACCCAACTGGGAGATTGAGAGCACTGAATCTACTTATTATTAATAATAAGGTGGGGCATGGAAGTACGTTTCAGAAGATCAGCCTAAATCAGTACAATTTATCTATTTTAGAAAAGCAATGAAGGGTGAGTAAACTAGGAAATGCTAGAATTGAAAGAAGCTAATACGTATTTCCTTAGTTTTGATTTCCAAATTTATGGCCAATGAGTGGGAGTCCTCTTGGAAATTCAGACACCACTGTTCCCTGGGAAAGACCTTGAACAAAGGCAACTGTGGCCTCACTATACTAACCTTACACACATTGGAGTGAGCACCATTGTGTTCCAGGGAACAAAGTTCTCTTCCAGTACCTTGCATCAAATTATCCATTATTTCACTGTCAATCGTGTTTAAAGCTACATGATAAAATGTTCTACAAAATGCAGCTTGATGCAAAATACAATGAGTGGGTTCCTGCTAAAGACTCAATTGCTGTTAACGAACTGATTGGTATGGATCTGAATAACAGGGGCCCATTGGTACCAGGTGCAATCCTTGGCCAATCCTGAATAAGAGATTCTCAAACAGGGTGATTGATGGATGTATTAGTTGCACTGCTCCTGAGCTAGTCATGGGCAAATCCATCCAGAGTTTTCATCTCTGATTGCTATCACTCGTGATTTGCAATGGTTTGAATGCCAGATGAAAACAACATTTGGTTTAGGAGTAATGAGATACATTGATACTTGAGCTACAACTGTTCTCATTGTTACAATATCTGATGGAGGTCTGGTTAGGGGAAAAACATTGCCCATGAGTCATATTTCGCCATTGACCGAAGGGGACTGAAATGATGGAGATGGAGTCCTATGGACAAAATGTGAGAGTATTGGGTGAATTAAAACAACAAAGTGGGAATATAATGGCTAGATATTGAGACTGAAATGCACAAACATAATTGTAAATCTGCATCTCTAGAGGAGAGGATATTCATATTTCTATGTGTTTGCAAATGTATTAAGGAAGGCAAAGGTCAAATTGGATTATTGTGGGATTATTAATCTGGAGAATCAGGCCATGCTTTGAGGGCCTGGGTTGAAATCCCACCATGGCAAATAATAGAATTTGAATTCAGTTTAAAACAATCCAGAATTAAGAGTCTAATGGTGACTATTGCTGATTGTCTAAATAAACTATTCAGTTCACTGCTGTCCTTACCTGGTATGGCTCTATGTGTGACTCCAGACCTGCAGCAATATGATCGATTCTTAACTGTCTCTGGGCAACAAAGGTTGAACCAGTCATTGATGCACACATCCCATAAAAATTACAGTGTTGTCTTCTTGGTGATTAATGGCTCCTCATTTGGTGAAACTTTTAACCCAAATGTTTCCCCTATGATTAAGAAACGTTCTTATGAAGACTGAAGCTTCGAGTCATGGTGGACGTTTAGGTATGTTGCCCTATATTTATTTCTGTTGTACCCATCATCTTTTTCCAATAATTTTCACAAATGAAAATATACTTGGGGAAGAATTTAAATATTGTAGCTGTATCACAAAGTCACAATTATAGACATTGGCCACAGGGGGTGCAGAAATATCCCTGTATAGAATATTTCTGATTGTTTTGTGGCCAGATGCTGAAGTAGAAATGACTTCTAATGATACTGGATGCACACTCGATTTATTTTAATGGTGACATTAGCACATTTGTAATAAACCATTTACTAGCTATATTAAGATGGCCAACAAAGGAATGTCATTAGAATGCATGAAGCATTAATTCACTGTTCTTGGCAATGCTAATTTCTGAGCTATTGAGTTTTATATGCTAAAAGCATCTCTTTTTTTGTTCTTATATATGGTTTATAAGGAGGGACACCAATTAAATAAATGTAAGTTATTGACAGCAAAGGCAGTATAAATTGGCAATGAAGGAAAGAGATTGAAACACATTTGTATGATAGATAGAACTCCAAGACCAAGTAGAAGAGTTAAACCTAATCTCTTTAAGGATGTGACAAAGACAATAGTTCTTTAGCAATAAGGTTTCTCATTTGTAACAAGTCCACGTACTGGGTGTAAGAAAGTTACCAAATGATCAGTGAGACAACATTCTCATTTTACACTGCCAATTTGCTGCCTGCATCTATTGTGGCTTTGTGATACAGCTATAGTATCCAACTCTCCACCTTTAAATTGTACTTTTAGAATGACAATCATCCCACAATGAATATGAAAGAAGGAATAAAATGCAAATTTCCTTCCCTTAGGACATTAGTGAACCAGATGTGTCTTCATAATGCGGTGTTTGTTATTAGATTAGATTAGATTACCTACAGTGTAGAAACAGGCCCTTCGGCCCAACAAGTCCACTAAAATGCAAATTTCCTTCCCTTAGGACATTAGTGAACCAGATGTGTCTTCATAATGCGGTGTTTGTTATGTGGACACCTATACTAATAATTTTTTTTTATCTAGATTTATTTAATGAACTGAATTTAAATTACCCAGCTACTATCGAAACAGTCGCCTGAGGCGGGAATTGAACCCGGGTCTCTGGTGCTGTGAGGCTGCAGTGCTAACCACTGTGCCACCGTGCCGCCCTATGTGCCGTTATGTGGACACCTATACTAATAATTTTTTTTAGTTCTAGATTTATTTAATGAACTGAATTTAAATTACCCAGCTACTATCGAAAGTTTCAGAGATCAGTTGTACAAGTCTCTGTATTTATTATTCAGTAACATGTTCACAACAGGTCAGGCAGCATCCATGGAGAGACAGCAAGCTAATGGTTTGAGTGTAGATGTCTGATGAAGAGTCATCTAGACTCAAAACATGTGCTTGCTCTCTCTCCATGCATGCTGCCTGACCAGTTGTGACGTCCAGCATTTTTCATTTTCAGTATGGATTCCAGCATCTGCAGTAACTTGCCCCAAACATATTCACAATGCTATCATTCCCCCATTAGGTTATATCTCATTATGACATTAGTGGAATGGATAATTCAATGTAACATAACATCTGACTTCATATGATGGTTACATTTTAAATTGCCTTTTTAAAATTCCACGTAAACTGGATTAGTTTGGAGAGAGGAATGTGACCAACTACAAACTTTTCCAGGAGACAAGCCACTGTGACTTACTTGCCATAACAATAGAGACCCACATTAACACTTAATCAAAGGAGCAAATGTTAACATCTGGACACAAATGAGGGGTCTTTATTCTGGTTGCATTCAGATGTCTGAATGTGCTGTATGACTCTATGGGAGGATGTTGCCAGGTTTGGAGTGCTTGAGCTATAGGGAGAGGCTGAATAGGGTGGGGCTATTTTCTCTGGAGCTTTGGAGGCTGAAGGGTGACCTTATAGAGGTTTATAAAATCATGAGAGGCATGGATAAGATACATAAGCAAGGTCCTTTCCCTGGGGTCAGGGAGAGTCCAAAACCAGAGGGCCTATATGAGAGGAGAAAGAGAAAAAAGGGACCCAGGGGGCACCTTTTTCACACAGAGAATGGTGCGTGAATCGAATGAGTCACCAGAGGAATTAATGGAGGCTGGTACCATTACAACAATAAAAAGAGTTCTGGATGGGTATATGAACACGAAAGGTTTAGAGGTACGACCCAAGTACTGGCAAATGGAACAAGGTGAATTTAGGATATCTGGTCAGCATGGACAGGTTGGATCGAAGAGTCTGCTTCTGTGCTGTACATCTCTATGACTCTATGTCTCTATGGAGAGTGAAGAAACAAAGATTTGCCAGTGGGTGACTTGTTACTGGAAGTCCAATCAAGGATATTCTGAAGATTGAATGAAAAGATTTTGTGTTAAAAGGATCGGTGGATCCAGTGTGACAAGAAGAGAAGGTCCTATTAAAGCCAAGAGGAGCTGGGAAACTTTAAACACAGGGCTACAATTCTACTGACAGCCTGCTGTGCTGTATAAACTCATCCTGAGATATTTGCCTACATTAAAACTTAATGGGGAATAACTTGGCAGACTGAAGTTCTTTGTCATTTGTGACTGGTCACTAATCCTCAAACCATCTGCTTCATGTTGCCAGTCAAAGCTCCATTTGTATACAGTCATTTGGCTCCAGTTCATCTGCAAATACTGCTGGAAACAATAATTTTCTAGTTGCTTAATTTGAAATCCATGCAGCAATCCATGCAATCCCTGACCTTTTTTTAGACAGTTCTTTTCTGATTTCAGTCCATAATTTAAACTGAAAAAAGATACACGGCAGTCTTTACAAGATATCCTGTATTGGAGTGAAACAGAATTTAAAAGCATGCAAGTACATATCACTCTGGATGAATCAGTTAATGGAATTTACAGTTTTATTGAATAAGTCAGTACAGTTATATTACAATATGCAGAGTTAAAAAGACTGACAAAGAAATTACTGCAACATTTCTGTAGTACAGGTTTTTGCAAACTATACAGCAACAGAATTTAAATACGATTGATGAGTGCAAGGAAACAAGCTTAGAGAACAGCAGATTACAAACAGCATAGTATAGTATATGATTAAAATAGTATATGATTAAACAGCTTTACAGAAATAAGCATTAATGAGAAGCTTGAGAAGAAATGGAAATAAAAAAATAACACTTCCAAATAGATGTCAGAGATGGTTTCGATAGAACACAAGACTGAATATCTTAGAGGAGACAATTCTTAAGACAGAGAATTAACTGAAATTTCAGCACAAAATTTAACTCTGAACAAGTTAGTATACTACTGTGTATATCCTACAGTGGACCTGGCTATTAATTGCCTGAATATTAAAGGAGAAGACAAAAACTTTTAATGATATCTGAAAAGATTTTCACAATTACTTCAGTTTGAGAATCAATACAATTCTTGTTTGAATAATATTCAAGAAATGAGTTGTGATTCTAGAGAAATCGGTCTATGATTCAATTCACAATCTCTACAAATTCCTGGAAAATTATAATCACGGAGATTTGAAATCCAATATTTTAATAAGGAGAAATATTGTTGGAATTCTTGATGAAACTGTGTCAGATTTCTAACAGTCCATGGAAGATTTAATTTTGCAGGAAGCTGTTCAAATGGTGCTGGAAACAGAATCCAGAACGACTTACAAACAGATCCTGAGACTGGAAGAAAACATTTACCTCAAGGAAGCAATAAAATCTATTTATTTTATAAGGTATGGGCACTTATTGAATAGGCAGCTTACAACACAAAAAGATGCTAAAAGCAGACCCTAAGAGTTAGTGTTAGCACTCACCCAGGCCAGATCCCCTCAAAACATTTCAAGAGAGTAGCCCAGACCCTAACTTTGTTAATTGTTCTAAGCAGTTGTAATTTGGATATTCAAGCAGTGTTGCAGCTGGTCAAACCACTTAGTTTTAAACAATACAGAATTTACTTACAAGATTATCAAATGACGTAACCTATCTGAAAACCCAATAGATCACCCCAACTTCATGATGCTGTTCCAAATACTTGCAACAATTCCCATAAACACCCTTTGGCACAAAAGGTAAAATCAAACACAAGGTTTTACAGGAGAGATGTCAGACAAAGAGGTAGCAGAATGGAACACCCTCTTCCATGGAGCTGTTGCTTGGATCAGCAGCCTTGAAACTGCCTGACTGCTAAAACCAAATCAAACCAGAAAAGATGAGCTGGGAGAATTGGCCACTCCCGTTTCGGTGTATAAGAGCTTTTTTTTTTACTTGAAATCCTTTTTCCTGAGACAGTATCTATTAGTTATAATCAAATTGGCCCTAAAACCCATCAAAGCCAGACTTTTTGGAATCGCTACTTTTACAAATTTCCTAAAAAAGAAAGTCAAGGACAGCCTAACCTTGTTAAAAAAACATTATCATCACTGTGGGATAGTAACAGGTAGTATGTAGAGGCAATGCCCAGTCATAACAAAGGAATGCCAGATTTGTAAAATTGTAGGTTACTTTCAGAAAATGTGCTGAAGGATAACAGTTTCAGAACAAAAGAAATGTCGATGGTTACACATGCAAAGAGGGCTACACAGTAACTGCCAGCTGATAAGCCCCTATTAGAAAAGTCAACGCTGCTGTCTCAAACACTAGGGACCCAAGTTCAGTTTCAGTATTGGGTGATTGCCTATGTGAAATTTGCACATTCTCCCTCTGTCTGCCTGGGTTTCCTCCCACAGTCCAATCACATGCAAAGGTTTGCTGGATTGGCCATACTGAATTGGCCATAGTGTCCAGGGATGCATAAACCAGGTGGACTAGCCATGGTAGATGCAGAGTCACGGGGATAGGGTGGATTTGGGTGAGATGCTCTTTGGAGGGTTTGTGTAGACTCGATGGGCCGAATGGCCTCTGTCTGCACTGTAGAGATTCTGTGGCATTCAATGATTCTATGACATCCCTAGGAGAAACAACTGTTTTAAATAAAGCTAGTTTTCAACCAATTTGACTTTTATGTCAATGGACATCTTGTCAATTTTAAACTTGATTCTGGAATGACCATCTCTATCACGTCAGATTAGACACCATTGCTGAAGGTTAAAACCTACTGACATTAAACTATATGTTGCAAGTGGAGCAACTTCCAAGATTAACGATACGTTGCAACTAGCACCATAAGACAAATGGGTGTGTGCGAGATTTGAAGATGCGTATGTGGTTCACAATCAGCAATTCTCACTTTTGGGACTGCATGCCTGTCTTGAGCTCAGTATCCTTGTGCCAATTCAAGGATTTCAACAAGAGGCAACAGAATGACTGGCTTAGAAGAAAGTTGTTGTTAACCAACCAGTCATGCACCACCCAATATCAGCCTTCGGTGGCTTCCTAGAATAATATGTAACCTGGACAGATAAAAGAATCTAGTGAGATTGCCCATGTGGGCCATCTGTCCCATCCCGTCAACAGAAAGAAAGGTAGAGATGCAAAATAGCAGGGGATAATTTGATCTGCTACATTCTAAAATAGAGTTGTCAATATCAGTTACAAATTACATGGGGAAAAATGTTTGAGGGAAGATGCATCTGAAGGGTTTAATATTCATGTTACATTGGGCTCCAGCCAATCTGATAGGGCCACACGTCTTTTTGGGTAGAAACAGTTGAGTACCAAGGGAAGTCGATGTCTTTTTGCAGCTCCTGATGGTCCTTTCTGATTATGCCGAACAATAACCTAGCGCCTAATAATTAACAATAAGTTATTGTGAGTTGAACCTATTATCATCATAGAATACATTACCTTGTTATGTGTCTCTTCTGTTTAGAATTACCAGTGATCTATCCTGTATTACTGATAATTAGACAGGCCCCAGACTCAAAACAGGCCACTGCATGCTTGGCAGCATGGCGACTGAAATTTCAAAATTGACTTGTTTCAAAACCGAGCATCAACAGGGTTGGGTTCAGTCATGATGCTTCCAATAGTGACAGTGACTCAATTATGATGAAACATGATCATGTGACCAAAGTAACCAGAGGATGGGCATGGCCTTCAGGATGGTAGTGCTGCAAGAGTCAATTCTTCAAGATAAGAGGAAGGAAAACAGTTCAATTTTAAATGGAAATAGGCTTTATCAGGAGTCAGCCGCAGGAGGCCTGAAAATCTCTTACAGGCACTGAAGAGATTTCATATGTTGTATAATAGTATTTAGATGTGCCTGAGGCATCAGAGCAACACTTTTCGACTCTGATCTCCAGCAACTGCAGTCCTCACTTACACTTTGCATCAGGGCAAATGGTCGACTAGCTGTCAGTCTGGACTCACTAAAGTCATAGAGCCATACAGCATGGAAATTAGCATAAATTAATCTAATCCCATTTGACCCATATCCCTCTAAACCCTTCCTATTTATGTACCCATCCAAATGTCTTTTGAATGTTGTAATTGTAGCAGCCTCCAAACCTTCCTATGACAGCTCATTCCATACACACACCATCCTGTGCATGACAATATTGTCCCTGAGCTTCTTTTTAAATCTCTCCTCTCTGACCTTAAACCTATGCTCTCTAGTTTTGGATTCCCCTACCCTGGGGAAAAAGTCTTGGCTATTCACACTATCCCTCATTATTTTATGAACCCCTCAGCCTCCGCTGTTCCATGAAGAAAATAGCCCTGTCTATTCAGTCTTGCCAGAAAAATGAAGGGTTGTGGATTGGGCTTGGGAAGGTGTGGAAATGGTTGGGAAGGCTGGAAGTGGAAATGATTGGTCATGATTCATGATGTTTCATATTGATGTAGGAAATTCATGGACTGTAAATTCCCACATTACTCACTCAGTCAACTTCAGCATTTGAGGGATGATTGTAGACTATTGTGCGGTGAAGAGAAATAGAATTGAAGGATTCTCTTCTTCTTGCTGGGACACCTTTTCTTAAGTACGTCATCCAAGTGGTCACTTGTTTTCAATTAACCAGGAGTGGCCTTTGTACACTACTCAATATTGGAGGTGGAGGGGAAATGGGTTGGGGAGGGTTGAACATGGATCGTAACCCTGATTTCACCTGACACTTGCACACTTTCCAGCAGTGGCAGTGATAGTAAACGGAGCCTTACCCCTCACATCTAATATCACTGAGGCAAGTTGTAAAATGTACAATCATTTTACTTGAGCATAGCCAGTCCAATGCAGATCTGAATTTTTAGCTGGATTTTTTTGCAACCAGGAAAGCATTGTGCACCACACTTACTTAACCTTACATCAATAGGTGAACCATTTTTTAATCAATGGGCTAAGTTTTCCAATTTTGATTAGATTAGATTCCCTACAGTATGGAAGCAGGCCCTTTTGCCCAAAAAGTCCACACCGCCCCTTTGAAGAGTAACCAACCCCGACCCATTCCCCCACATTTACTCCTGACAAATGCACCTAACAGTATGTGCAATTTTGCAATTCACCTGACCTGCACATCTTTGGACTGTGAGAGGAAAGTGGAGCACCTAGGAGGAAACCCAGCAGACATGGGGAGAATGTGCAAACTCCACACAGACAGTCACCTGAGGTGGGAATTGAACCCAGGTCCCTGGTGCTGTGAGACAGCAGTGCTAACCACTGAGCCACTGTGCATGCAATTGGCAGAGAATGTCACGTGAATGGAGTTTATGTTGGTAAATATTGCATGTGGAGGCCATTATTGTGGACAGAGGGTCATCACACACACACGCACAGAAAATTTGCCAATACATACTCGGCCCCAAAACACCAGGCCAGGAGTATAGGTTAATGTTGGTAAAGCATTAACCTATGATACAGGCATGAGTTCATAATCCATCAGGGTGGCTGGGAAATTTAAATCCATTTAGTTAAATAAATCTGAAAGAAAAGCTAGCATCAGGAATGGTGACTGTGTATCTATCATTTTGTTGCAAAAACTTACCTGGCTCATTGATGTCCTTCATAAGAAGCAAATTGGTCACCTTTAATCAGCCAGCCTGATACCTGACTCCAAATCAAAGAATGTTGTTGGCTGTTACCCACCCTCTGAAATGACATGGATACAAACAGGAAGATAGCTCAGTACCACCTTCTCACGGGCATTTATTCTTGATATTATTCACATCTTGTAAATAAATAAAAGATTCCTACCGTTTCATGAAAATTTTAATTAACCTGCTCAAATATGTTATGAAACATTTCTGGAGTAGATGGGACTTGAAATAGGACCTTCTAGCCCCAAGGTAAGGGCACTACCAATGCATCACGTATTTCTTGGGGGTGGTTCACCAATGTCATCTTATGATGCAGAGAAGGGACATTAACATGCAGTAAATGATATCATCCACTATAATTTGTTTTAGCAAAAATGAAAGCTCAAAACCGAATTAAAATAATTATTAAACAATGGAAACACACTTCTTGCAGTAAAAAGGTGAATCATTTCTTGCTTTTATTCCAATTAGTTGCTTGGCAGGAAATCAGATAGCTTAAAAACATAATTATCAAAAGATGCATACTAATTAAAATCTATTAACTAGCATGCTCCTTCACTTTGCTTCATTTTCTACTGTGACGGAAACAAGTTTCACAAGTTCTTGGGTTAAATTGGATTTGAAAGAAAACACAAACAGCTGCACTCTCTGATAGTGTTGAGTTGCTTGTTGGGATTAATGGGAGGCTTGTGTTGTGATTGGATAGTTTATTTCCTTTTTAAAACAAAAACAGCACCCGGAGCACTTTTAGAGAGATTTGTTTTTAAAGACCCCTCTGTGTTGCTAATTGTCATCCCAATTTTTCTCCTATTCCACTTCACACAACATGTAAATAAGGCAGGGCTGAAAATGTGCAATAAAGATAAGGTGACAGAGCGTTGAGAGACTTTCTTAATTCCATCTTCGAAGAGTCCGCAGTGTGGACTGCTGCAGTTTGTGATGAAGATATGGAGCTGCCCAGGATAGCTTCGTCCTGAGGATGATCGAAGGTCAGACACTATTGAAGCATCAATCTCTGAGCCAACTCAACTTTGGATAAAAGGTTGGACAAAGAAGATTGTGAGAATCTCTTCCCCATGGAATTAGGAATTAAGTTTTATTGTCATGTGTACTCAAAGGCAGCGATACGGGAGTACAGAGAACAGTGTATAAAGTCACCATTTGCCCCGCCATCTTAGGTACAAGGAACAGAAGGTACAAAATTCTTAGATACAAATAGAAACATAACGAAATAAGTTACAATTCAATAAGGTCTTCTCAGTATAGTGCAATAAATTGGAGGTGTAGTGGACAGCGAAGAGGGTTACCTCAGATTACAACAGGATCTGGACCAGATGGGCCAATGGGCTGAGAAGTGGCAGATGGAGTTTAATTCAGATAAATGCGAGGTGCTGAATTTTGGGAAAGCAAATCTTAGCAGGACTTATA
>NC_057743.1:10103071-10139124 GCF_004010195.1 Chiloscyllium plagiosum | reverse complement strand
GATAAAGGAGGCGCAGTGGTAGTCTGGCGCACTGACCTCTACACCGCTGAAGCCAGGCACCAACTTGAAGACACCTCCTACTACTGCCCCCTTGCACATATCCCCCCCCCCCCCCCACCCCACCCCCACCTCTCCACCCCAACACTGGGTTTGATCTCTCCCCCTGTGCTGGGAGATCCCTCAGTCTGGATCTCGAAGAAGCCGCAATGCCGCTAGAGTCCTGCCTGGGCACACAAGCTGCCCTGTGGGCCATCACCAAAGCTGCCAGCCTCTGCCCTCACTGCGGCTGTCTCCACAACCATGCCCCCTGCCGAACGTACGTCGAGAAAAGAAAAACTTAAGAAAAGAGAAAAGAATGAAGAAAGGCATTCAGAGTAGACAGCCCTCCTCCATCGCAGACATATCTAATACCAGGGTGCTGAATATTAATGTCAGGAGTAAGGGGTTCAGAGGAGATCTGAAAATAAATATTTTCACCCAGAGGGTGGTAGAAATATGGAACGTGCTGCCTGAGAGGGTGGTGGAGGCAAGTGCTCTCGCGACATTTAAAAAACAACTGGATGAGTATTTATAATGTCAGGGTATTGTATGATATGGATCAAATGCAGGCAAATAGGATTAGTTTAGTTTAGTGTTTGTTGGTCAGCATTGACATGACGGGATGAAGGGCCTGTTTCTATGCTGTATAGCTCTATGACATCTCAAGCAGGGAATGGTTCAGGCTTATAGAGAGCAAATACAACAGTGGGATTATGTTTGGATTACAACCCTGAAGAGATACAGCCCAGTTGCAATGGGCCCACTTATCTCCTGTGTTGAAAGATTTTATAAGGCAGACCAAGCTGCAAAAAGCTAAATTTCTGCAGCTTTAGCCTTGAATGAAAGGCAGGAAGGAAAGTATTATCCGATAACTGATACGTAAAAATTGCAATATACATTTGCAATTTGCCTTTGAACGTGCTCTTCTCTTCAATATAATGATGGTTGATTGATATCAACTCCACTTTTCCACATTATTCCCACAACGTTGAATTCCCTTTAGTGCCAGAAACTCTGGAGACTTTACTCAATAACTGAGCAGCCAGAACTCCCTGGGTTAGAGAGCGCTAAACATTCATAGCCTGAAGAAATGCCTCCTTATCTCAGTGCTAAATGATGACTCCTTGATTTGAGAGTGTGATCTCTCATCCAAGATTGCACACTCAGGGCATACACCCTCACATTGAGCTCCTGAAGAGTTTTAAATGTTTCAATATGTTTATCTCTTATCTCAAATATAAATTGAGTCTACTCTCTGCTCATAAAACATTTCACCCATCCTTAATCACGGGGGTAACACAGTGGCTCTGTGGTTAGCACTGCAGCCTCACAGCACGAGGGTCCCAGGTTCGATTCCACCTTGGGTGACTGTCTATGTGGAGTTTGCACATTCTCCCCGTGTCTGCGGGGGTTTCCCCCGGATGCTCCGGTTTCCTCCTGCAGTCCAAAGATGTGCAGGTTAGGTGAATTGGCCATGCTAAATTGTCCATAATGCTGGGAGCATTAGTGAGAAGGAAATGGGTCTGGGTGGGTTACTCTTCGGAGGGTCAGTGTGGACTGGTTGGGCCGAAGGGCCTGTTTCCACATTGTAGGGAGTCGAAAAAAAATGTATTAATCTTCATTCTGAGAGTGAACCCCTTCTCTGCTCTAAGGCGTGTGTATCCTTCCCTAAGAAAGAAAAACTACAGGTGTGGTTGAATTGTGGTCCCATATAATTGAATTAAGGCTGAGAGACAGTAACCAGGAACAGGCATCGGCTATTTGGTGCTTTGATCCTGTTCTACCATTCCATTCGATCAACCAGAGGTAAAAACAAATACATTAAAAAGAACAGTATCACTTGGAAATGAACATATTGAAGCCCTGTTCTGAGGTATATAACATTCCTGATGAAGGGCTTTTGCCCGAAGCGTCGATTCTCCTGCTCCTCGGATGCTGCCTGACCTGCTGTGCTTTTCCAGCAACACACTCTCGACTCTGACCTCCAGCATCTGCAGTCCCCACTTTCTCCCTGTATATATCATTCACAAGTATTACTGATGTTTCCCTCTGGCCAATCCATAATCCCAACACGGTATCTCGGCCATTGTGTCCATACTCCTTTCTGCACTTAATATCGAACAATTTATGACTTTAATATTAAGATATAGTTATTTGGTAATGTACGTTAACATGTAATATGCTAATTGCTGGTTTTATCTACATGTTAACTTCATAGCTTTTATACAAGGGCATTCAGCTCCCTTTGAATAACAACATCTCCCTGTCTCTCACCTTTTAAATCACATACTGCTCTTGTATTTCTTATGCTGAAATGGATAACTTCACACTTCACCACATTGTATTCCATCTGTTCTGCTCTTGCTGTCTTATGTAATCTGTCTATCATTTTAAAGCTTCTTTGCTTCCTCCTCACAGCTCAGTTTCCCACCTAACTAGAGATCACCAGGATGCTTGCATTGTATGCCCACACCTAAATCTTTGACATAAACTGTAAATGACTGGAGCCCGACCATACATCCCTCTGGTTACAGTCTCCACAATTCACTTCAGTAAACACAAAACCTTAAACTGAACTGAACATGTCATGCAAATATGGAGCTGAAAATGTGTTGCTGGAAAAGTGCAGCAGGTCAGGCAGCATCCAAGGAGCAGGAGAATCGACGTTTCGGGCATGAGCACTTCTTCAGGAATGAGGAAAGTGGGCACTTTCTCCATGCAAATATGGAAGCAAATTATTTGTACCAAAGAGCAAGTCATAAATTGTTTCCATTCTAATTAATTGTGCAATGCTGTATCAGATAGCTTTAAATATAATTATCAAAATATTCTTAAATTTGATAGAGTGAGTAGAGACAGACTGAAAACGACAGGTGCTGGAGATCACAGTGGGTCAGGCAGCATCCATGGAGAGGCAAAGCAAGCTAACGTTTCGGGTCTCAATGACTCCTCACCAAAGCTGAGGTGAAGTATGGAGGGGGCAGCATTTATGTGATTGTGTGTGGGGGATTGGTGGGTTAATGTGCTGGGGTAGAAAGGCTGCTGATATTACAGATTAATTGATCGGAATGTGAGAATGGCAGGACAATGATGCACATCCACTAATATCATTTATTGTATCCGTTGCTCCCGATGCGGTCTCCTCTACATTGGGGAGACTGGACACCTCCTAGCAGAGCGCTTTAGGGAACATCTCCGAGACACCTGCACCAATCAACCACAGTGCCCCGTGGCCCAACATTTCAACTCTCCCTCCCACTCTGCCGAGGACATGGAGGTCCTGGGCCTCCTTCACTGCCGCTCCCTCACCACCAGAATCCTGGAGGAAGAACGCCTCATCTTCCGCCTCGGAACACTTCAACCCCAGGGCATCAATGTGGACTTCGACAGTTTCCTCATTTCCCCTTCCCCCACCTCACCCTAGTTCCAAACTTCCAGCTCAGCACTGTCCCCATGACTTGTCCTACCTGCCTATCTTGTTTTCCACCTATCCACTCCACCCTCCTCCCTGACCTATCACCTTCATCCCCTCCCCCACTCACCCATTGTACTCTATGCTACTTTCTCCCCACCCCTACCCCCACCCTCCTCTAGCTTATCTCTCCACGCTTCAGGGTCTCTGCCTTTATTCCTGTTGAAGGGCTTTTGCCCGAAACGTTGATTTTATTGTTCCTTGGATGCTGCCTGAACTGCTGTGCTCTTCCAGCACCACTAATCCAGAATCTGTTTTCCAGCATCTGTAGTCATTGTTTTTTACCTAGAACAATGATGTGTCTAACTGCCAGATGGGAAAGAACTACCAGATGAGAAAGTCCCATAGAGGTGGCGGGAAGGGAGAGAGGAGACTGCAACAAGTAAAGCTAAAAAGAAAGGGAAGGAATGGTAGTGAGTTCACAAAGTGAAGGCGTTGAATTCAATATTAAGTCCAGGAGGTTGTGAAGTGCCCAGTCTGAAGGTGAGATGTTGTTCCTCCAGCTTGCCCTGTGATTTGCTGGAGCAGTGCAGCACACCGAGGGCACACATAGGCATATGAGCAGGCTGCCACGGGAATGTCAGGCCAGGCTAAAAGATGTGAGGAGAGATAAGCCAGTGGGTTGCGTATTGCACAGTTTCAGTAATGACATGATGAAGATATTTTGTCCCCTCTCTTGCCTGTAGAGTTCCATATTTGTGTGTGAAAAGGAATTGGAAAGACCTAAGAGGTGAACCAACAATACTTTCCTAACGGACTGGCTGTGTGGTACAATGTTAACGAAAAATTTAATGGGGAAGCTTCAAGGTACAACTGGGTTTGGAATTGTTCAATTCAATGCTCAAGCCCAGCTACCCAGGAAGATGTGCATAACATCAGTGAGTCATAGAGACGTACAGCATAGAAACAGACCGTTCTGTCCAACTCGTCCATGCCAACCGGATATCTTAGTTTTATCGAGGCCCATTTGCCAGCATTTGGCCCATATCCTTCTAAACCCTTCCTATTCATGCACACATCCAGATGCCATTTAAGTGTTATAATTGTACCAGCCTCTGCTACTTCCCTTGGGAGCTCATTCCATACATACACGACCCTCTACGCAAATGAAAGTTGCCCCTTAGGTCCTTTTTATATCTATTCCCTCTCACCTTAAACCCATGCCTTCTAGTTTTCGACTCAGGGAAAAAGACCTTGGCTATTCACCCTATCTATGCCTCTCGTGATCTTATTGATCTCTATAAGGTCACTCCTCAGCATCCGATACTCCGGTGAAAACAGCCCCAGCCGATTCAGCCTCTCCCAATAGTTCAAACCCTTCAACCTTGGCAACATCCTTGTAAATCTTTTCTGCACCCTTTTAAGTTTAACAATATCTTTCTTAAAGCAGGGGGACCAGGATTGAGCGCAGAATTCCAGAAGGGCCCTTCACAATGTCTTGTACAGCAATTCCTAAAGGTTGCATTTTACTTGGATAAAACAGTGCAGAAGGCCAAAGATGGCAATGTGGACATTAGAAGTGGAGGAGGCAAACATCAGTGAGGTGAGGGTCACATTTCTGCACAGAATAAAAATTCAACAAAGAGTTTATGCTGGTTCAATCTTTCCCAGTCAATACATCGAGGAAAGGTAGGATCATTGTGCTGAGGCAAAAAACAGCTCCGCCATGCCCATTGCAACTCTGAGCTCTCTTACTGAGCATAGAGAAGATGATTAAAGAGGATGATGTCTTTTTATATTAACCACATGCAAAGAAATTTGTCTTGATATTCAATAATTGCAGAGACAGTTATCTGACGTTTCAGAGGGCAGCGTGTACACACTGCGTGGAATCTTCTTGTTTGAGTCATGACGAATGAACACAAAGAGTTACAGCTGATACTATTCCATGAGCCGGTTAAAGGGGTTATCAGATTAATTTGTTCAGCATTAAACAATTTGTGAAGCAACTTCAGTCCATTTACTTTGCACCATCTCTGTACTTTAAAAGATTCAACTACAAGTTATTGGCTAAAATCTCATTTTACAAAGTATGATGTTACTATTGATTTTAGTGGTTTGCATTTAGTATGAACATAGATAAGGTATGAAATAAAGATCAAAATCAATGCAAAGTGTTGTTGTGAAAGCAGCCTTATGAGTAGCAATAATATTAAGAGTGTCAATGCATTTTATCCTGAGGTATGAGACCTTCCGATTCAACAAACAGCGTCTTTAAATAACAGGAGCAATAATATATAATATGAAAATAATATGAAAAGGGAAACAAAAATGAGAGCAGCTACACAAAAAATGCAATGTTCAAAAATGAAACACCAAGGGAGATAATTATAAATGAGCATGAAAATTAAAAAGGCAGAGAACAAGAATAAATCAAAGGGTGAAAAATAAAAGTGATGAATGAAGAGCTGTTTTTCTTTTCTTTAAAGTAATATATAGTTATGATCAGAGAAATAGAAGGACACAGTCCTGTGGAACATTAGAAAGGTTTAGTCTAGCTATCAGTGTTGTACAGCATTCTGATCAGAGCAAGATCAGAACATAGTTCCTGGTGCTTAAGTTAAACCTTCATGTTTATTCTTGGAACACTTACATTTCACAAACCCACGTCCTGAATCTATAACAGTCCATGGAATTTTACACAATGCCTCTGTTCCTTTGGAGCTCTCGCTGGGAGGAACCTCTCTATGAAGACTAAAGAATCAATGCAGAAATGGATGGTGAGCTGTGAATAAAGCATTCTGGAGCATTCACTTGGGGGCTTACTGTGTTGCGGCTCATGCATTGGTAAGTGGAGTCAACGCCTCAAAACATCACCAGGGTCTAGTTTAAAGAAAGTCTGTTTTGGTCACAAATCTCTCCACATTCACTTTGTTGCTCCTTTGGGAATTCATGAATAAGTAAGAAAAACAACTTGCAATAAACATTATCCCAACATGAACTCACAGGCGCTGTGAAAATTAGAAATTCTTGCAGCCCAAATACAAACTTTCCGTAAATGTAAACATTAACTTGACTCTATATAAAAAGGTAAAGTCATCAAAGTCCTTCTGACTGCTCTCCTGTTAGAGAGAGAGATGACTGGTGGTGGTAGTTTAACCTGAAGGCCACGATGCTTCAGGAGAGAGGAGAAGTTGGGAAGGAAAGTCTTTCATGGTAACCCCAGCCGGTGTGGGAATTGAACCCACGCTGTTGGTCTTACTCTGCAATGCCAATCAGCTATCCAAGGTAATCAATTCCCCCACACCATATCAGCCCTACCACATCAACAGCAAAATAGAAATTCCTCCTGGTTCTTCTCCCTGCTCCTTTTTGAGATCATTCAGCTGGTGATCCCTTGTTCTCTCCTACAAGAGGAAATAATCATTTGCTATTCAGTGGTATTATTGTTGGATTGTTAAACCAGAGACCCAGGTGATGTTCTGGGGACCCAGATTCAAATCCTGCCATGGTAAATGGTAGGATTTGAAATCAGAAAAAAAATTGAATTAAGAGTCTAATGAGGACTATGAAACCATTGTCGATTGTCAGGAAAAGTCCATCTGGTTCACTAATGTCCTTCAGAGAAGGAAACTGACATCCTTACCTGGTGTGGTCTACATATGACTCCAGACCCAAGCAATGTGGTTGACTCTTAACTTCCCTCTGTGCAATTAGGGATGGGCAATAATTTCTGGCCTGGTCAGTGACACTGTCATCCTGTGAAAGGATGAAAGGAAAAGTTCTATCAGTCATTTAGAGTCATTGAGGTGTACAGAATGGAAACAGACCCTTTAGTCCAATTCATCCATGCTGACCAGATATTCTAAACTAATCTCGTCCCATTTGCCAGCATTTGGCCAATATCCCTCTAAACCCTTCCTGTTTATATACCCATCCAGATGCCTTTTAAATGCTGCAATTATATAGCCTCCACCACTTCCCTTCGCTGTTCATTGTATACACACGCCACCCTCTGCATGAAAATGTTGCTCCTTAGGTCCCTTTTAAATCGTTCCCCTCTCACTTTACAGATATACCCTCTAGTTTTGGACTCCCTCACCTTGGGCAAAATACTTTGGCTATTCGCCCTATCTATACCCCTCATGATTTTATAAACCTCTGTAAGACTACCCCTCAGCCTCTAATGCTCCAGTGAAAATAGCCCCATACTATTCAATCTTTCCCAGTTCAAACCTTGGCAACATCCTTGTAAGTCTCTCTGAACCCTTCATGACCTTAAAGACACCAGTTAATTCTCCTCCTAACCTTTTAAAAAAAAATTAGTGGATGGCCTTTGTGCGGAGCTGCTGAAGATGGTGCAGATACTAAACAAATATTTTGCATCAGTTTTTACGGTGGAGAAGGACATGGAAGATATAGAATGTAGGGAAATAGATGGTGACATCTTGAAAAATGTTCATATTACTGAGGAGGAAGTGCTGGATGTCTTGATGTGTCCTGTCTGTTTCCATAGGTGGCACAATGGTTAGCACTGCTGCCTCACAGCACCAGAGACCCGGGTTCAATTCCCGCCTCAGGCAACTGTCTGTGTGGAGTTTGCACATTCTCACCGTGTCTGCGTGGGTTTCCTCCAGGTGCTCCGGTTTCATCCCACAGTCCAAAAAAAAAAGTGCAGGTTAGGTGAATTGGCCATGCTAAATTGCCCGTAGTGTTAGGTGAAGGAGTAAATGTAGGGGAAGGGGTCTGGGTGGATTGCACTTCGGAGGGTCAGTGTGGACGTGTTGGGCCGAAGGGCCTGTTTCCACACTGTAAGTAATCTAATCTAATCAAATAAATATGCATAACGGTGGATAAATCCCCAGGACCTGGTCAGGTGTACCTGAGAACTCCGTGGGATGCTAGGGAAGTGATTGCTGGGCCCCTTGCTGAGATATTTGTATCATCAATAGTCACAGGTGAGGTGCCGGAACACTGGAGGTTGGCTAACGTGGTGCCACTGTTATGAAGGGTGGTAAGGACAAGCCAGAGAACTGTAGACCGGTGAGCATGACATCGGTGGTGGGCAAGTTGTTGGACGGAATCCTGAGAGACAGAATGTACATGTATTTGGAAAGACAAGGACTGATTAGGGATACTCAGCATAGCTCTGTGCGTGGGAAATCATGTCTCACAAACTTGATTGAGTTTTTTGAAAAAGTAACAAAGAGGATTGATGAGGGCAGAGCAGTAGATGTGATCAATATGGACATCAGTAAGGTGTTCGACAAGGTTCCCCATGGGACACTGATTAGCAAGGTTAGATCTCATGGAATACAGGGAGAACTAGCCATTTGGATACAGAATTGGCTCAAAGGTAGAAGACAGAGGATGGTGGTGGAGGGTTGTTTTTCAGACTGGAGGCCTGTGACCAGTGGAGTGCCACAAGGATCGGTGCTGAGTCCACTACTTTTCGTCATTTATATAAATGATTTGGATGTGAATATAGGAAGTATAGTCAGGAAGTCTGCAGATGACACCAAAATTGGAGGTGCAGTGAACAGCGAAGAAGATTACCTCAGATTACAATGGGATCTTGATCAGATGGGCCAATGGGCTGAGGAGTGACAGATGGAGTTTAATTTGGATAAATGCAAGGTGTTGCATTGTGGGAAAGCAAATCTTGGCAGGACTTATACACTTAATGGTAAGGTCCTAAGGAGTGTTGCTGAACAAAGAGACCTTGGTGTGCAGGTTCATCGGTCCTTGAAAGTGGAGTCGCAGGTAGATAGGATAGTGAAGAAGGTGTTTGGTATGCTTTCCTTTATTGATCAGAGTATTGAGTACAGGAGTTGGGAGGTCTTGTTGTGGCTGTACAGGAAATTGGTTAGGCCACTTTTGAAATATTGCATGCAATTCTGGTCTCCTTCCTAACGGGAGGATATTGTGCAACTTGAAAGGGTTCAGAAAAGATTTACCAGGATGTTGCCAGGGTTGGAGGATTTGAGCTATAGAAAGAGGCTGACTAGGCTTGGGCTGCTTTCCCTGGAGGTTCGGAGCCTGAGGGGTGACCTGGTAGAGGTTTATAAAATCATGAAGGGCATGGATAGGGTAGATAAACAAGGCCTTTTCCCTGGGGTGGGGGAGTCCAGAATTAGAGGGCATAGGTTTAGAGTGAGAGGGAAAGATATGAAAGAGGCCTAAGGGACAACCTTTCACGCAGAGGGTGGTATGTGTATGGAATGAGCTGCCGGCGGAATTAGTGGAGGCTGGTACAATTGCAACATTTAAAAGGCATTTGGTTGGGTTATGAATAGGAAGGGTTTGGAGGGCTATGGGTTGAGTGCTGGCAAGTGGAACTCGATTAGGTTGGGATATCTGGTCGGCATGAACGAGTTGGACAGAAGAGTCTGTTTTTGTGCTGTACATCTCTATGACTCTATGACTATAATGAGTCTTACTGTTTGAAGACCTCTCTGCATGAACACTGTGGTATGGTACCCTGCATTGTTCTTAGCTTTCCAGCCTTTTAAAACGATTTCACTGCTTTTGTTCTCTTCCCATCTTTTTCATTTAGTCACTCTGTAAAAGTTTTCTGTGACTTTAACTCAGAAAGCAAATATGTAGGGGTTTTTAAGCTGGTCATGTCAAATGCTACATTTTGCAAGCATCTGAACGATTAGGTGGGACACTAAAAACAGATGACAGGTTTATCTGGACTTGGAATGTTGGAGGAACTCTCCAGTCTGTAGACTTCCCTGAAACATGTGACAATGAACCTTGAACTGAGGATGCCACTTGGTGTAGTCTCTTCATCATTAATATCTATCCTGAGGGATGCCACCAGAGATCTGCTTGCATAGTTGTTTATTAATTCATAATGAAGGGTCCTTGGGTGATGGAAATAATTTGACGGACTGAATGGCTTTATCCTTTTGCCTGATTTTTATGGAGCCTTCACTTGATCAATCCAGTTACCCACTTTTCATTCACCTTCTCATAGTGAGCGAAGGCACGATCTGTTATTTAAAGATAATATTAATTCAATATATACTTGGGATTGTTAAATATTCCTTCTGTGTTCATTTCTGTCCTTCACAGTTCAACATATTCACAGAGTGGCTTATCACCCTTTCACACATTGATGGGAAGGTTATCCACGCATGTTCAATCCCATTTACTCTGGAACAGCTGCCTGTATGAATTTCGATAGACAATGTATCCAGGTCCAGAATGGAGGATTGTCTAGATATCAGCTCCGGCCAACGCTCTCTCTCATTTCCGCTCACTGTGTGCTGGCATGTCTGTTGCACTGCATTGTCCCCATCTTTTAACCAGGAAAAATGAAACTGTGTGCATGCATCTGTGCAATATATGCTCTAAGTGATAAGTTTGAATTTTCATGTTAAAACAGCACAGAATCGTCAGATTTCTACCCACATCAGAAGCATTAAAGATGAGGCCGGAGGAAGCAAGACTGAAACCAATGTGTTCTGGGACTCTCTGCTTGAACTAATCTCACAGAGATTTGAATGAGTGACTTTACCTCAAATTACAATTTACAGTCAGATTTACTGTGAAGCAGAAAGCTCCTTGCATCAATGCATTATATGGAATATAACTAGTATGGTGGAGTCCATGAACAGTGAGTGATGGAGCATATTTTTTCCCAAGATTTGAACAGGGCATTCTGGAATTGCAACAAAAGTTCCATTTCCATCTGTCCAAAAACAAAACTAGAGACCAGCATTTTAGGAGCAGCCCCTTTGTCAGCACAAAGAGCATACTTATTCCCTTAACTTACACAAACCAAACACTTTCCTCCTCAGCTTCCAATGTCAGCAACCTGCTGGGATGAAGATTATGAACCTCAAACCTGCCAATAAACCTGAATTCAGTTTTAACCCATTCAAGACTCATCATTCGCAGGGGTAGAATTGGACTCATGCATGTGAGGATAATGGTACGATCAGGTTAGCCTCAGCTATGGTGGATTCCTTCATTAAATAATCCACTGAAAGTCACTCTCAAAATCGGCATTCAACATTTTAAAAAGTGAAGACTTGTCTACCATGTAGCTTATCCTGAGTGACGTCTAAAGGGTTCAGGTAAGGTTTAGGGTAAATGTGTAAAGAGAGATTTCTCTACTAATTAGAATGATAATCATCATTAAGGAAGATGGTTGTGGTCATGGGAGGTCAGTAATCACAGCTCTGGGACATCTCTGCAAGGGTTTCTCAGGGTATTCTAGGCCATACCATCTTCAGCTGCTTCATCAATGACCTTCTCTCCAACATTAGGTTATAGGCTGGCATGCTCACTGATGATTGCATAATGTTAATCAACATTCATAACTCATGAGATATTGACTCACTCCTTGCAGACAGATCTGAACTTTATTCAGGCCTGGTTAATGAGTGGTCACAACTGCTGGGATATGACCACCTGCATCAAGAAAACAATAACTTTAAATTCAATGGCGTTGCCATCACTGAATTGTCAATCTCCTGATGGTTACTATTGACCAATAACTGAACTGGTTCAGTCATATAAATACTGACAACCACAGGTCATAGGCTAGGAAGTAACTCAAGTCCCAATTCCCCAATGCTTTTCCACCATCTATAAGCCACATGTCAGGAGTGTGATAAAATACTTCCCAGTTGCCTGGATGGGGGCAGCTCCACCAACACTCAAGAAGCTTGACACCATCCTAGACAAAGCAGCAAGCTAGATTGGCACCTCATTTTCTGTTGCACAATGTAATCGTTCTGGAGGAGTTAAAGTTCTTGTCGCATTGACTCCACCCATTCTGTCACACAGAGTTTGTAGGTGGAGACAAAGATGACTACTCTAGCTTTTGGAGGCACTGTACGTATCTGTGCCAGCTCTGTAAGGTATTAGCATTTATATCTGACCAAATATGTTGTACTTATTGTTATTATGCAATGAACCTTGTTATCTAAGAACAGTGTCTGTTCTGTAGACGCTGTACACTGTTGCATCCTCAACACTAGTCACTAGATAGGCCTGAGACAAAGCAATCACAAAGGAGGATTGGTATCAGTGAGTTTTACTCAGTTCCATCTACTGGAAGACATGGCAGATTCTGACTCGTGGTGGTGGTAGGGAGCGGGGTAAGGGCGTGGTATTTACAGAACTGGGAAGGTTTCAGAATGCATTTAAGCTGAAAATAAGCAAAGTTAGATAAAGTTAGTGAAAGAGTCTAACATAAGATGAAACATCAGGGAAAAGGCTAGATTTTAAATGATCAGGACTCAAAGATAAAGATGTGATTTTGATAAAAGTCACAGCCAGAAAACTTCATTTAAAAATTTTGTGTGCAAGAAAATGATTGGTGTCTTAGACTGTGAACAGCATGCAAGTATCCATTTTACTAGAGACAAAGTGGGGGACCAAATTAAAAATCTAATATCTCATTTAGGGATTTGCAATTTGTCGTGATTGGATCGAGGGTCAGGTGGATTTCATTGACTATGAGATCCTTGATTGGGATTGTTAACCTGAGCCAATCAGTCAAGGGAGATCTGGCTGACAGACATAAAGAGGAGGTTCAGTGAGTCTCCTTATTCTAAGGACCGATTCTGAGCTGGCAGGTCAGAGCCCAGTCACTATGCACATGTAAATAAAGGGTGACTTAGTGATGGGATATTGGCCTCTGTGGAATTATTTCACAATTGTACAGGATTGTCAGGTAGGGAAAAGACGCCTGTAATTTCTGAAAACAATTCAGAAGCTAAAACCAAGCATGGTGGGTGGCACGGTGGCTTAGTGGTTAGCACCACTGTCTCATGGTGCCAGGGACTCGGGTTTGATTCCACTTTTGGGCCTTTGTCTGTGTGGAGTTTGTATATTATCCCTGTGCCTGCGTGGGTTTCCTCTGGATGCTCCAGTTTCCTCTCACAGTCCAAAGCTGTGCAGGTTAGGTGAATTGGCCATGCTAAGTTGCCCATACTGTTCAGGGATGTGTGGGTTAGGTGCATTAGTCAGGGGTAAATGTAGAGTGATAGGACGGGGAATGGGTCTGGGTGGGTTACTCTTCGGAGGGTCAATATGGACTAAATGGCCTGTTTCATCACTGGAGGGATTCTATAAAACACTGAGGATAAATAAATAGAAATGAGCAACACAACCTACTTGAGTCTACCTAGAAATCTTTCACCAATCATCTCCAATTAACAGAAATAGTGCTCAATTAGCAGCAATGTTTCACTAGCATGATAGAGTCTGAAAAATTTTACTTCACCAGTCAAACCAGTGCAATTAAAGGCATCGAGCATGATCAACAACTCAAGTGAAATAAAGTATGTGAGACTCAGTAGTAGCAAGACCAACATTCACAGATGCAGGACATGATCATTAAAACCAAACTGCTTCGGTTAAGCATCCAATGTTCTGCAAAGAAAATCCATTTCTTCTGATTAGAAAGCAAATTCCTGATCCATACAAACAGAAAAATGCAAGGAAGCAAGTTCTTAATGTTACAACAAAGAATTTGTCATCCACGAAGGAAATCTAGGAGATTAAGGGATCCTCAAGCAAAGGTAATGAGCCAAAAAAAAACCCAGCCTCTACAAAGAATGACATCTGTCTCAAAGGGCAATTGCTGATTAGAAAGCAAATTCCTGATCCATACAAACAGAAAAATGCAAGGAAGCAAGTTCTTAATGTTACAACAAAGAATTTGTCATCCAGGAAGGAAATCTAGGAGATTAAGGGATCCTCAAGCAAAGGTAATGAGCCAAAAAAAAACCAGCCTCTACAAAGAATGACATCTGTCTCAAAGGGCAATTGAGAGATAAAAAGTTCCTCCAGTTGGGAAAGGGTTCATACATCCCAGTCAGGATTCACTGTTCTCAAGTAAGAGACCTACCATTCTTCTGAGTCTGAAGACAGTGTTAAAGAGTCATAGAAATGTACAGCACGGAAACAAACTCGTCCATGCTGACCAGATATCCGAAATAAATCTAGTCCCATTGGCCAGCATTTGGCCTAAATCCCTCTAAACCCTTCCTATTTACATACGACTCTAGATGCCTTTCAAATATTGAAATTGTACCTTCCTTCACCACCTCCTCTGGCAGCTTGCTCCATACACACACCACCCATTGCATGAAAAAGTTGCCGCTTAGATCCCTTTTAAATATTTCTCTTCTCACCTTAAACTTATGACCTCTAGTTTTGGACTCCCCCACCCCAGGGAAAAGACCTTGACTATTCACCCTATCCATCCCCCTCATGATTTTATAAACTTCTATAAAGTCACCCTCAGCCTCCGATGCTCCAGGGAAAACAGCCCCGAGCTGTTCAGCCTCTCCCTGTAGCTCAAATCCTCCAACCCTGGCAACATCCTTGTGAATCTTTTCTGAAACCTTTCAAGTTTAACAACATCTTCCATGCTGTAGCAGTCTATCCTTCCTATAGCAGGAAGATCAGAATTGCACCTAATATTCCAATACTGGCCTAACCAATGTCCTGTACAGCCACACATGACCTCACAACTCCTATGAATCAATGCACTGACCAATAAAGAAAAACATACCAAACACCTTCTTCTCTATCCTATCTATCTATGACTCCACTTTCAAGGAGCTATGCACCTGCACTCCACCTGCACCTACAACATTCCCCAGGACCTTACCATTAAGTGTATAAGGTATGCTCTGATTTGCATTCCCAAAATGTAGCATTTCACATTATTCTAAATTAAACTCCATCTGCCACTCCTCAGCCCATTGGCCCATCTGACCAAGATCCAGTTGTACTCTGAAGTAACCTTTGTTGTCCACTACACCTGCAATTTTGGTGTCATATGCAAACTTACTAACCATACACCTATACTCACATCCAAATCATTTATATTAATGACAAAAAGTCGTGGACCTAGCACCGATCCTTGTTTCACAAAGCTCTTCACAGGCCTCCAGTCTTAAAAGCAACCCTCCACCACCACCCTCTGTCTCCTATATTGAAGGCAATTTTGTATCCAAATAGCTAGTTCTCTCTGTATTCCATGTGATGTGACCTTGCTGACTAGTCTACCATGCAGAATCTTGTTGAACTCCTTATTGAAGTTTATATAATCAATGTTCATCACCCTGCCTTCATCAATCTTCTTCGTCACTTCTTCAAAAATCTCAGTCAGGTTTGTGAGACATGATTTCTCACGCACAAAGCCATGTTGACAATCCTTAATCACTCCTTGCTTTTCCAAATACATGTGAATCCTATCCTTCAGAATTCCCTCCAACTACTTGCCCACACTGATGTCAGGCTCACCGCTCTATAGTTCCCTGGCTTTTCCTTACCACCTTTATTAAATAATGGCACCACATTAGCCAAGTTCCAGTCTTCTGGCACCTCACCCATAGCTATCGATGATACAAATAGCTCAGCAAGGGCCCAGCAATCATTTCCCTAGCTTCCTACAAAGTTTGAGGGGACACTTTATAAAAAGTGTGAAAGATCTAAACTACCAGCATTTGTGAGTCAAAGATTCAAGGGGAGAGTGGAAGTGGTGACAAGTGAAACTTGGTAGGAGATGTTGTATGATGATATGGTTGTGAAAATGTTAATGTTCATATTCCATATATTTCACTTATCCAACTAATGTCACACAGATTCTGTGGGTGGGGGCCAAGAGTTTGGCTCTAGCTTTCTAAGGGAACTGTTGTATCTGAACCAGGTCCTGAGAATTTTGTCTGACCAAGCATAATTGTATTTGATTATCTTGCAATGAATCTTCTTATTATCTTAGTCCCTCTTCTGTACAGTCTGTATCTTCTACTATGAATCATTAGATTGGCCAAAGACAGAGTAAAGACAAAGGAGATTGGTGGTAGTCAGCCTAATGGCAACTATCTCAAAACCATTACCCCAGTACTGGATACTGTTTGAGATGGCAAATACAATTAGGTGCCAGCAGACATCATATGGGAAAATACCAGATCTATCACTTTAACCTCAATGCCCTTCACCACCGCCCCTCAATAAAGCAATGTTTTCCCTATCTACAAGATGCATTGTACAAATCCACTCTTTGACAGGATCTTCCAAACTTGCAATACCTGCCACCTGGAAATTCAAGGGAAATGGATGCAGTGGAACATCTACAGGTTCCCCTCCAAGCCCTACATCATCCTGACTTGGTACAGCCACTGTTGTAAGAGCAGCATGGTGGACCTCCATTCCTCACATCATTGTATACATATCGACACCACATGGACTGCAGTGGTTCCAGAAATTGCTGTGTCACCACCTTCTTAAGGGCTATTAGTGACGGGCAATAAATACTGAACCAGCTTGTGATGTTCACATCCCATGAATGAATAAGCCAAAAAACACATCTTAATACACAGTCTGAGGTCCTGTCTGTTCTGCCATATCTAGCAATGGGCACATAATCTAGCCTGAAATGTCAGATTCCTCCTGAGTGTCATGAGCTGTGTTTGCGGTCAGCTCCATTGCTAGGTAGAGCATTGTATGTAGACACATAGTATTGGAATGAGGCTTTTAAACTCATATCCAGAATCAAGCAAATCACTTCATCCTAGTTGTGATGTCTCAATTACTGTGCATTCCATTAAAATAGGGAGTCCAATCAACTGTTGATTGTTGATGAGATCCATGAAGGAAATATCCTTAAATACTTCAGACACTGCATGACTGACTAAGTAACAGAGTGCTATGAAAAACAGAGCAGACAGCACAGCAAAAAACCTTAATGTTTGCAAATCCAAATATTTTTGGTCTAATTCATCACTTACCATGCAGTGGCTTTCTGTTCTGTTTTATAATCGTTGCAGTGGTTAATATCATATGTGAAGAATGATCTTTTAAAGACTAAGGCCTTAAACTTGGCTTTGTTCCTTTGGCCTTGGTTCCATCCTCCTCTTCATCTGTTATCTCAAGCTGAGTCAAGAAGCATAAAGCATTGAGCTCAGCTTCCCCCTCTATATCGTCTCTGTTCTGAAATAGCATTTCGACTTAATGGGAGGCAAAAAGCATTATGCAACCACAAATGCTGAAAAACTGAGGATGCAGAAAATACAGGAAAGTAATCAGCAATTATCATCGAGGTCATATTGCACTTGTATATTGCAGAATAGCACTTAAACTTCAGAATGTCCCAGAGCTCAATAACAACAACGACAAACAGAATTCAGAGAGGACAGAATGGAAGGAAAGAAAGCATATTTTTAAAAGGTCCACATATTATGTACGTGATTGTTTAACTCTTGGGTGAAAACTTGATGGGAGAGGTTGTATAATGGAATGGTTGTGAAAGGGTTAATGTTCACATTACATGTGATCTAGTTATTCAGGGTCTGTGGATGGAGACAATGAGTTCTACTCCAGCCTTCTAAGGGAACAGCTCCAAGTGTACTACCTCCCTGAGGTCCTGCCTGCCATTCACTTCCTTCTACACAAAATTTTTAAATGAAATTTTACAGCTATGGTTTTTATCAAAATCACATCATAATTATTGGGTCTTGATCATTTCAAATCTTTAACAGCACTATTCGTAAATTGCTTTGAAGGACAACAGAAAGTAAAATTAAGACAGAAGTAAAATACTTCAGCTCTGAAGAAGAGTCATACTGAGAGCAAAGTGTTAGCTCTGTTTCTCTCTCCGCAGATGGTACCAGACCTGCTGAGATTTTCCTGCATTTTCTGTACTTGCTCGAAATGGAGTTCCAAAGGAACAGCTTGAAATGGTGCCAACATGTGACTAGAGCAACAAGTGTAACAGAATAAATGAAGGGTCCATTTAAGGAGACTTGGACATCCTGAGAAAGTTAAGAGGACAAGAGTAAAGTAGGACTAAACAGGAAACAGTCAGGTCACCAGATGGTCTCCACGTGACTTTGCAAGTCATTCTAAAAAAAGTAATAACTGTGGATGCTGGAAACCAATAAAGTTGGAGTGGGCTCACACCCCCACAAATAGTCTGAGGGCAAAGAACTCTACTGCCAGGGTTAAAATCTCAATGGTAGCAGGAGAAGTGGTGATTAGATTAGATTAGATTCCTTACAGTGTGGAAACAGGCCTTTCGGCCCAACAAGTCCACACCGACCCTCCAAAGAGCAACCCATCCAGAGCCATCTCTCTCTGACTAATGCACCTAACACTATGGACAATTTAGTATGGCCAATTCACCTGACCTGCACATCTTTGGATTGTGGGAGGAAACCAGAGCACCCAGAGGAAACCCACGCAGACATGGGAGAATGTGCAAACTCCACACAGTTGCCGAGGGGGGAATCAGACCCAGGTCCCTGGCACTGTGAGGCTGCAGTGCTAACCACTGAGTCACTGTGCCACTCAGTGCCCATTCCATTTAATTGACATGTTCCTCACCTCCACCAGCAAAATTACAGAAGGTAAGGTAGACATGGGCAAATATCTCCCCATCCCCATTCTCCCTGACCTCCTGCCTCCAGGACCCACAGGGACCTTTTCTTTCTTCCTTACGTTGGACACCTTGAATTTGATTAAATTTATTACTGTCACCTGTAGCAAAATACAGCGAAAAGTAATGTTTTGCTTGCTACCCAGGTGAATCATACCTTATATAAGTACATCAGGGTAATAGAACAGAATGCAGAATATAGTGTTACAGCTACAGAGAAGGGGCAGAGAAAGATCAACTCTAATATATGAGAGGTCAACACCACATCAATGCAAGTTGGTGGCTCCTAATGTTTACCAGATGGAGGTAGGAGAGAATGGTAGGTACTTTGGCCACACCAACACTCTACGGAGGATCAGAATATAGACTAAAGACAGAAGTATTCCTCCAGTTCCGGAGTGGGGAACTCTGATCCACTGGGTTGGAAATCTGATCGGAATTGAAGAAGCTAAGCAAGGCATGTACCTCATTAATTCAATTTTATTTGATTTTCAGAGTTGTCCGACTTGGTGATTGATGCATCACCAAAGAATCCAAACAGTTCATCACATTTTTGTAAAATTTCATAGCCCTTTTCATATTCTAAATTGACTTACACAATTGTACAGTTAGTGACCGAATATGAAGAAAGTGAGGACTGCAGATGCTGGAGATCAGAGTTGCAATGTGCGGTGCTGGAAAAGCAGACCCGGTCAGGCAGAAGACCTCATGCTTTAAACATCGACTCTCCTGCTCCTCGGATGCTGTTTGACCGACTGTGCTTTTCCAGCACCACACTTTTCGACTAGTGACCAAATATGCCAAACACATACTTTTTAACTTAGGTTAGGCCTGAAGAGCCAGTCATAAAATAAACCCATTAGATTACTTTGGATGCCTTATCTCATGTTCTGTAATATCCAGGCTGCATGTATTTCAGAGAGACATTTATACACTGGCAGAAACTGTGTCTGCCCAATCTGCTTGTGCCATTTTTGTCTCCTAACCATAGCTATCTACTCCAATATTTGATGTCTGTCACACAGCACTTTTCGCCAAGAATTCATCTTATGTCCTCTTACATGCTTGGACTAACTTAACAACAGCAGCCACTCATAATAATGTATTCTGTATTCTAAATAACCCTTTGCAAAATGAATCATGATTCTAACCTTCCCTTGTACTCTTCCACTCTCTGTCTTGTCTTCCATCTACACATCTAAGGGTTTAGCCATGGACATTCGTTAGATCAGTCCATGTTTATGGGCAACATATTGTAATCGTTTACTGTTGTCGATGCCAGCGAGTTGACCAGGAGGCTCCCCCAGTCTTACTCCCTGCTACCCAGCATATTGGAATGGGTTACAGACTGACAATCAATGTCTTTCACTTCATTACAAGCACACTTTCCAGGCATGGGAGTTGAATCCAGGGCTTGGGGCACTGTGCTTTGAGACTCTACAACTTTACTACTGCTGGATTATTATTGGTATTGTCGCAAGTTATACAGATGGAGTAATTGAAAACTAAATGTAAAATGGCTTGGTTGTAACATTGAAAGTTATTTACCAATGAGATGTGTAAAACTCGGAACTACGAGCAGGAATAGGCCATTCAGTCCCTCAAGCCTACTCTAGTATTTAATATAATCATGGCTGATCTCATCTCAGCATCAACTTCACTTTTCTACCTGCTCTCCATCACTGTTCAACTCATTACTCATTAAAAATCTGCTTATCTCCTTAAATTTATTTAGTGTCCTGATGCCTACCACACACTGGATAGTGAATTCTAGGGATTTATAATCCTTTAAGAGAAGTAATTCTTCCTCATCTCTGTTTCAAATCTGCCACCCTTTACCCTAAAACTATGACCTCTTTTCTAAATTGCTGCACAAGGGGAAATATCCAGTTAATGTCAACATTGTCATTCCCCTTTACCATCTTATATATTTCTGATGGATCTCTTTGCATTCTCTAGTAAGTGTAAGCCTAAGCTGTTCAACTTTTCTCAGAAGACAAATCTTTCATTTTTAGAATTAATCTAGTGAACCTTCTCTGAACTGCCTCCAAAGTAATTCCATCCTTGGATGACATCCTTACATCTGCCTCAGTATCATGTTCCCCTGTTATCCCAATATTCCTGGATGTCAGTATTATCCAAAAGTGTAGTGATTTCTGTCTTGAACATACTCAATGTCTGAGCTTCCACAGCCCTCCATTAAAGACAATTCCAAACATTCACCACCCTCTAAGAGAACTGTTATTCCTTATCTCAGTCCTGAATGACCTTGTTCTAAAACTATGTCCCCTGGTTTTAGGGGAAGCTTTCTTTTCGCTGCATCTACCCCATCTGAACCTTTATGAATTTTATAATTTTCAAAGTGTTATCTTCATTCTTCTAAACTTTAGAGAATACAGGCTTAGTCTCCTCATGTGATACCATAATAGTAAAGTTGCTGGGCTAGTAATCCTATAACACATATTAACATTTTGGGGATATGTGTTCAAATCCTACTATGGCAGATGGTGAAAGTGAATTCAGTGAAAATTTGGAATTAAAGCCTAGCTTAATGGCAACCATGTTGATTGTCATTAATGTCTTTTAAGGAAGGAAACTTTTCATCTGTACCTTATCTGGCTGACATGTTACTCCAGAACCAGAGCAGAATTCCCATTTTGAGCCTAATCTACCTTTCTATAGCTCTTGACGAGGTGTCAAATCAAATGGAATTATTAACTCAATTTCTCTTTCCCACAAATACTGCCAGCTTGCTGAGTTTCTCCAGCACTTTCTGTTTTTACATCAATCTTGTGAACCTCTGTTGTACTCCCTCTATGGCAATTAAATCCTTCTTTCATTCAAGGGACCAGAACTGCACGCAATACTCCAGATGCTGCTTCACCAATGTTCTAAACAATTGAAGCAAGGCATCATTATCCCGCACTTCATTTCTCTTCTGACAAAGACTATTTGTAAAAGTACTTCATTGTGTGCAAAACGTTTTTGAATTCGCTAGTGTGAAAGGAAGCAAATATATTCACCTTATTCAATCGAAGGAGAAAAGTGTGATACACTCTTTATTAAAGGAAGAATCAAGTCTCTACAATACATTGTCTCTTACTTACAACTGACAAGCCCTTAAATGAAGAAGTACTTTGCAGCATGAAAATGAGTTGAACAATGGTTATCAAAAAAACAATTCATTTCTGTGAGAGGCAGTCCATGTGAAATTAGGACAGTCAAACTTCACCTATTGAAAGGTATCTTTGTTGTATTGTTTGCTGTCAATGCTTGAAATCTCGTTCCCTGAAGGGTGGTGAATTTGTGGAATTTAATATCCCAGTGTATGGTGGATGCAGGAGCACTGACTACATTTAAAGAGGAGCATAAAGAGTTTCATTTAGTAACGGGTTAAAGAGTAATAGGGACCAGGCAGGAAAGTGAAGTGGCAGCCAAAATGAGATCAGCCATGATTGTGTTGAATGGCGGAGCAGGCTCGAGGGGCCGAATTGTCTACTCCTGCTCCTAGTTCTCACATTCTTAGATGAACAGCTATGATCTAGAATGGCACAGCAGGCTTGAGTGGCCTACTCCTGTTGCTGTTTTCCAATGTAATGTAGGAAAAGCAGCAGCCAGGAAATGGAGCACATCATGCTCCCACAAACAACACAACTCAGTAATCTATTTCAGTGATGCTGATTGAGAACTAGGAAGATCTCCCTTCTCTTGCTCAGATACAGGTAATTTAGGCAAGTTACATCCGCCCAACAGGCCAAAAAGAACCTTGGTTTCACATGGCACTGAAAGAATGTCACTTGCAACAGCAAAGCATTGCACTGACATATCACTTCCGATTATGTGTTTATGTTTATGTAAGAGGTAATTTCATTTCTTTCTGTATTAGAAGCAAGAGTGGAGCTCTGAGTCACTGCTGAGTCGCAGAACTGACAACATGCTCGCCACTCTGGCAAAAGGTTACACTCCCAAACCCCATTTGAAAGTATTTACATGGACATCTGTGCAGTAACTGAGGGAGTACAGGCAGTTTTGACGATGCTGGCTTTTGGATGAAGTATCAGTTCTGTCTGTCTCTTCAAATTGATGTGCACTATCTCCAGTAGCACTATATAAAGGAAAGCCGGCTTTCCTGTTGGTGTCCTGATCTATATTCATCTCTTATTGAATTCTAGAGAAACATAAACCTTATGTTTACTGTCTGTGAGATATCTCAGTGTAAAAAGTTCTTACCTGAACACAGCGTGTATGTTTGTTGTCTCTATACATCCTGACAAACTGATAATGCACACTGTAAAATTCACTCTTCTTCTGAGCTTCAATCTAAGGTTATCTGTCTGAATTGTCAAACCTGTGTTCTCTCCCCATGGATGCTGCCTGCCCTGCTGAGATTTCCCAGCACTTACCGAGTCAAAGAGTCATAAAGGACAGAAACAGATCCTTCGGTCGAACCAGCCCATGGCAAGCATAGTTCCAAATGAAACTAGTCCCACCTGCCTGCTCCTAACCCATATCCCTCCAAACCTTCCCAATTCATAAATTTATCCAAATGTTTTTTAAATGTAATTGTACCCAGATCCACCACTTCCTCGCAAGGTTCATTCCACATGTGAACCAGCCTCCATGTAAAACGTTTGCCCCTCATGTGTTTTTATAAATCTCTCTCATCACACCTTAAAAATGTGCTCTCTAGTCTTGAAATTCCCCCATTCTAAAGAAAAGACATTTACCATTAACCTTATCTATAACCCTCATTATTTTATAAACCTCTATAAATTCACCTCTCAAGCCTCCTACACTCAAGTACAAAAAGTCCTAGCCTATCCAAACCTTTCTTTATAACTCAAACCTTTCATACTGGGCAACATCCTGGTAAATTTCTACTGAGCCCTTTACAGCTTAATAATATCCTTCCTATAACTGGGTGAGCACAAACTGGACACAGTTCTCCAGAAGGGGCCTCACCAATGTCCTGTAAAACCTTAACATGATGTCCCTATACTCAAAGGACTGGGCAATGAAGGCAAGTGTGCTGTTATTTCACATTTCTAATATTCTACCACTATTTCTGCTATCTTTAATTGCTTTAACAAGCCTTCGTCTTGATGAGGTTTGTGAGACAATACTTATGTCATGGGTACAATTAATTGACAGATGCTGGATATTGTGCTTCAAGGTATTTTCGCTGGATGTGTCTGCATTAGCGCAATGTCGGATCAGCTCAGGGAACAGAATATCATTGAAAATTCAAATCTCCCCATCTCATTTATGAGCCACTATTGCAACCGGCACTTTCATCTTGAAAATTTCCTTTCAGTCTCATTATTTTCTGGCAACGTTTAATGTTCTTTATTCTGATGGGGGAAATGAAAGGAAGTTGCTGATTTTAACAAACACCACACTTTTAATTTTTCCACTGTGTTGCAACAAAATAAATCAGTTGAAAATTGCAGGGCTTGCAACCTTGTGCATTGACTTTGTTGTGGCTGTTGATTGCATAGGGTTGTGACTGAAAGAGACCTTTCATCCCATCCAACTCAATCTATCATTCAATTTCCCCATTGAAATTCAACATCTGGCCTCATTGTTTTAATTCATCAATGGAACATCCCTTTTCTTGTGTCTTTCTCATTTAGAAAACTCATATATCTCTTGTCATACTTCTCGTCATCCATGGAGACCTCAACAATTAATTCAGTGAGTTGAGAAATAAAATTATTCTTATTTGTTCATTTTTTTGTAATTGGTTGTGATTGAATTACATCCAATTTCACATGCTTCAGAGAAATTCATTCTCTAGGGGGACTGTGGCATTGTTTTCTATGAGTTTATTTGTTACCTGGAAACATATTTAATGAGAGATATCTGTTTTCTCCTGATCTGAAGGTTACAGTGGGGCTCACTGAAGCATAAAAACCACAAATTGAGCTCAGAAATGCGTAAAAATGAGTTTTTGCGGCCTGTAAAAGACAAACAAGAGAACACATTGCTATATCTGAAGTAAGCCAAAGATTCGAGCTGGGTTTCCCAAAGTAGGGATCATGACCTCAAGTGGGGTCATGAGCTGAAACGTTAAGGGTCGTGAGTGTCAAAGCAGCAAAGTCTGCTATTGGGCAAATGAATTCAGAAGCCCTCAATCACCTCCCACCACCACCACACCAACTCCCAGCGGTCTCTCCTGCCCCTGTCCATGATCCTCCATTCTACAATCTCACAGGTCCCTTCCCCACCTCATTTGCTCTCATTGAGATGTCACAACAATTTTCAAGCCTCAGAATTAGATCTCAGTGAGAAAGGATTTGGGAAACATTGGCATATTGTCCCTGCAAAGGCCTGAACTGCAAACTCAAATGACGTTTGATATGATATTTCACAGAACAGTACAACACAGGAACAGGTCCTTTAGCCCAGCATGTCTGTGCCGACTATAATGCCATTCTAAACTAATCCTATCTGCCTGCACATGGTCCATATTCCTCTATTTTCCATCTCTTCATGCTTCTGTCATGCTTCATGCCTCTTAAACTTTGCTATTGTATTTGTTTCTATTATCTCCCCTAGCAACACATTCCAGGCACCCACTACCCTCTGTGTTAAAATCTTACCTCGCACATCTCCTTTAAATTTTTCCTCTTCACCTTAAACCTATGATCTATAGTTTTTGACATTCCCACCCTGGGAAAAAGACTCTTTCAATCCACCCCATCCATGCTTCTCATAATGTTATATACTTCTATCAGGTCACTCCTTAGCCTCCGATGCTCTAGTGAAAACAATCCAAGTTTATCCATCCTCTCCTTATAGCTAACACACTCCAATCCACACAACATCCTCGTAAACTTCTTTTGTAACTTTTCCAAAGTCTGCACATCCTCCCCACTGTGTGGGGGCCAGAACTTCACATAAAACTCCAAATGTGGCCTCATTAAAATCTTAAACAGCTGCAACATGACTTGCCAGCCATTGTACTCAGTGTGCCAACCAATGAAGACAAGCATTCCAGAGGCATTCCTTATCACTTTATCCACATTTGCTGTCACTTTTAGGGAGCTGTGGACTTGCACCCTAAGATCCCTCAGTATGTCAATGCTACTAAAGCCATTTACTGTACGCTTTCATCTCGCATTTGACCTCCTAAAATCCATCACCTCACACTTGTCCAGATTAAACTCCATCTGCCATTCCTCAGCCCAACTTTCCAATTGATCTATATCCTGCTTTATCCTTTGAAAATTTTCACTCTTTCCACAAGTCCAACAACTTCATTGTTTTGGGTAAACTTAATAATCAGACCATCTATATCTTCATCCAAATCATTTGTACAGATTACAAACAATCCAAAACATTTCCTATTCTGATAGTATTCTGGCTTGTATCACAACCACTATTTATTTGTTCCCAATTGGTTCAGAATTATGATCAACTTGATGCGACATAGCAACATGAATAAGGAATGTAATTGATATTAAGTTAATTTATTTGAGCAAAATCTGACCAACAGTTGAATCAAGAGTGCTCACTGTGACACTATAGATCTTCTCTCCCAGCTTGGGAGCTCAGAGCTAGAACAATCCTAACAGCATGAACCCGACTACCTGACTCCAGAGAAAATACCCCCCAGGGAGAGGTAGGGATGGCATGAAGAGGGGAAGTGTAAGGACAGAGGACAGAAGGGGCAGGTTCTTTGTGGCAAGCGTTTCTACCACTTCCAGAAGCATTCAGAGACAGACACAGGATATATTAGAAGTGGAGTTAGGCTGTTGGAGAGCACAACAGGGTCCTGCAGGGTTTCATCTCAACTCTCAAACAAAAATCAAAAACCAATTTCCTGTCCTTATCTCTTCCAACCCTCAGCTACCATATGCTCCCTATGCCCATCCATGGTGGTTAATGCTACACATACCTCCCACCCAACCCTTTACAGACCCTATATGGTCCATGGCAACCTATGCCCCAACTATTACCTCTTGTCCTTACTCATGTTGTGCCAACACACCAAATACACAAAAAAAAGAGAGGTTATATTCAATGTTGATATTCAATAAAGTGCTTAGATGTCTGCTAATGAATTCACCGATAACAAAAAAACCCTTATTGTCATGAAAAGTCATTGCTCTGAACATCCTTTAATCCAAACATTTGTATTCATAGTTCCACTTCAAAGACTGCATAACTGCCTGTAGCTTTAGAGTGATGCTGGGAGAGCGCAGCAGGTCAGGCAACATCTGAGGACCAAGAGAATCGATGTTTCAGGCAAAAGCCCTTCATCAGGAATGATTTCTGATGAATGGCATTTGCCCAAAACGTCAATTTTCCTGATCCTCAGATGCTGCCTGACATGCTGTGCCTTTCCAGCACCAGTCTAATCTCGACTCTGATCTCCAGCATCTGCAGTCTTCATTTTCACTGAAATGCCTGTAGCTGTCAATCAAACTGTGAAATGACAGGCACCCTATTGTGATAATGATAGATTGTGAAATCAAATCACGTGATCATTAATACTGTAATGATAACCCGGTGGCTTAAAAAAAACAGATGGGTGAAAATGCAAATATTTAGCACTGCTGACATTATACATAATGGTGGCTCAGTGGTTAGCACTGTTGCCTCCTAGTGCCAGGGACCCGGGTTTAGATTCTAGCCTCGGGCGACTGACTGTGTGGAGTTTGCACGTTCTCCCTGTGTCTGTGTGGGTTTCCTCTGGGTGCTCCAGTTTCCTCCCATAATCCAAAGGTGTGCAGGTTAGGTGAATTGGCCGTGCTAAATTGCCCATTGTGCTCAGGGATGTGTAGGTTAGGTACATTAGTCAGGGGTAAATGTAGAGTAATGGGGAATGAGTTTAGTTTGGAGATTCTTCGGAAGATCGGTGTAGAAGGATCTGTTTCCATATTGCAGGGATTCTATGATAATCAAATACTTAAAATTTAAAGTTTTAAATGATAGGTCTCTTGACAACATCTCAACAGTTCTCCTGATAATTTAAATGTGTGCATGGATTTTTATTCATATTTATATCTATGTTTCACTTCCAAAAGGATGCTTAACACCTTGCAAAGAGCATCTTATCTCTTTCAAAGGACACCTGAACAAATTTGGAGGTGTTCTGCGACCACATTCAAATATATACATTACCTTTCCAACAGTGTAGCCTCCCGGTCCAAAGAATTCCAATATGTTTTGACTTTCTCCAATGAAGGCCAAAATGCACAAGTTACGTTTTGAGCAGCTCACTGATGAAAACTAGGTCAGTTCAATGCAGCTGCACTTAACAAGAACCCTCACTGTGCCTTGGTACACGTGAAAATAAATTCAATTCAATTCAATTCACACAGCTTGGGCCATCAGTTTCAGGAGGAAGTGTGTATAAGGGAGGTACTTTCACTCAATGGTGAAGGTGCCAACAGGGGTTCCCAAATGCAAAGGCTGACTGCTTATAAGTCCCATCATGATGCTCTGGAACCTATTCCAGTCATAATAAGAACAAAAAAGGTGAAACATACCCTTAAGCCCCATCCCGCTTACCCCACAGGCCTATAGTCTCATTAGGCCCATTTAATGCCAACAGCTGCCTGTCTACCCTCCCCAGATGGTCCCTCATACTCTCCATGTCAATTGACAGGATTTCCTTGCTCATTCTCACTAATGAACCCCAGGGCAACTGCAGCCACACGTGAACAACTTTTAAAAAGCTACGATTGATAATTTGCTTTAAAAATCGCTACTTTTCCGATAGCGTTAGAAATGCTTTAATCAACCAGACTGTGAAAGTCTTACTAGCAGAAACTGAAAGCACTTGATTCTTTATTGCATACTAATATTGAGTAATTGAGAAACATTTAAAGTCATTGAGATTTATAGCATGAAAACAGGTTCTTTGGTACAACTTGTCCATGTCGTCCAGATATCCTCAGCTGATGTAGTCATCTTTGCCAGCATTTGGCCCATATTCATCTAGACTCTTCCTTTTCATGTAACCATCCAGATTCCTTTTATCTGTTGTTATTTGATCAGCCTGTACTACTTCCTCTGGCAGCTCATTCCATACACACACCACCCTCTGCGTGAAAACGTTTGACTCTAAGGTCCCTTTTAAATCTTTCCTCACTCACCTTAAACCCATGCCCTCTAGTTTTGGATTCCTCTACCCTGGGGAAAAGATCTTGGCTATTCATACTATCCATACCTTCCATGATTTTATAAACCTCCATACAGTCACCCCTGACGCTCCAGGGAAAATAGCCCCAGCCTATTCAGTTCAAGCCATCCAACCCTGGCAACATCCTTGTAAATCTTTTCTGAACCCTTTCAAGTTTAACAACATCTTTCCTATACCTGGGAGACTGGAATTGAATGCACTTTTTAAAAAGAGGCCTCTCCAAGGTCCTGGACAGCAACAAAATGACCTCCTAACTCCTACACTCAATGAACTAACCAATAAAGGCAAGTGTACCAAAAGCCTTCTTCACCATCCTAGGGTCTAGATTAGAGTGGTGCTGGAAAAGCACAGCATAGAGGGAGGGTGTCTGCGGAGTGGAGATATAAATGAGAGGGAGGTGGGGGTGGGGAGAAAGTAGCATAGAATACAATAGGTGAATGGGGGTGCAGATGAGATAAATGAGAGGGGGTGGGGTGGGGAGAAAGTAGCATAGAGTACAATAGGTGAATGGGGGTGCAGATGGAGGTGATAGGTCAGAGAGGAGGGTGGAGTGGATCAGTGAAAAGGAAGATAGGCAGGTAGGACGGGAGGGTGGAGTGGATAGGTGGAAAGGAAGATAGACAGGTAGGACAGGTCATGGGGATGGTGCTGAGTTGGAAGGTTGGAACTGGGGTGAGGTGGGGGAAGGGGAAATGAGGAAACTGGTGAAATCCACACTGATGCCCTGGGATTGAAGTGTTCCGAGATGGAAGATGGGGCGTTCTTCCTCCAGGCGTCTGGTGGTGAGGGAGCGGCGGTGAAGGAGGCCCAGGACCTGCATGTCCTCGGCAGAGTGGGAGGGGGAGTTGAAATGTTGGGACACAGGGCGGTGGGGTCGATTGGTGCGGGTGTCCCAGAGATGTTCCCTAAAGCGCTCTACAAGGAGGCGTCCGGTCTCCCCAATGTAGAGGAGACGGCATCGGAAGCAACGGATACAATAAATGATATTGGTGGATGTGCAGGTAAAACTTTGATGGATGTTGAAGGCTCCTTTGGGGCCTTGGATGGAGGTGAGGGAGGAGGTGTGGGCGTAGGTTTTGCAATTCCTGCAGTGGCAGGGGAGCGTGCCACAAAGGGAGGGTGGGTTGTTAGGGGGCATGGATCTGACCAGGTAGTCATGGAGGGAATGGTCTTTGCGGAAAGCAGAAATGGGTGAGGAGGGAAATATATCCCTGGTGGTGGGATCCGTTTGGAGGTGGCGGAAATGTCGGTGGATGAAGCTGTTTATGCGAAGGTTGTAGGGTGGAAGGTTCTGTCCTTGTTACGGTTGGAGGAGTGGGTTTTGAGGGCGGAGGTGCGGGATGTGGATGAGATGCGTTGGAGGGCATCTTTAACCACGTGGGAAGGGAAATTGCGGTCTCTAAAGAAGGAGGCCATCTGGTGTGTTCTGTGGTGGAACTGGTCCTCCTGGGAGCAGATATGGCAGAGGCGGAGGAATTGGGAATATGGGATGGAATTTTTGCAGAAGGTAGGGTGGGAAGAGGCGTAATCCAGGTAGCTGTGGGAGTCGGTGGGTTTGTAAAAAATGTCGGCTACCCGTTTGGTCTGGAGGAAGTGGGAGGATTCGAAGGAGAAATTGTTAAGGGTGAGGACCAGTTCAGTCAAACGAATGAGAGTGTCGGTGGAAGGGTACTGTTGGGGACATTGGGAGAGGAAGAAATGGAGGGTTTGGACACCCTGGTCATGGTGGATGGAAGTGTAGAGGGATTGGATATCCATGGTGAAGATGAGGCATTGGGGGCCAGGGAAACGGAAGTCTTGGAGGAGGTGGAGAGCGTGGGTGGTGTCTCGAACATATGTGGGGATTTCCTGGACTAGGGGGATAGGACAGTGTCGAGGTAGGTAGAGATGAGCTCGGTGGGGCAGGGGCATGGTGAGACAATGGGTCGGCCAGGGTGGTCAGGCTTGTGGATCTTGGGAAGGAGGTAGAATCGGGTGGTACGAGGTTCTCGGACTAAGAGGTCAGAAGTTCCACTTTCCGCAAAGATCGTTCCCTCCGTGACTACCTGGTCAGGTCCACGCCCCCCAACAACCCACCCTCCCATCCTGGCACCCTCCCTTGCCACCGCAGGAATTGCAAAACCTGCGCCCACACCTCCTCCCTCACCTCCATCCAAGGTCCTAAAGGAGCCTTCCACATCCATCAAAGTTTTACCTGCACATTCACCAATGTCATTTATTGTATCCTGATGCGGTCATTTATTGTATCCTGATCCTGATTGGGGAGACTGGACGCCTCCTAGCAGAGCGCTTTAGGGAACATCTCTGGGACACCCGCACCAATCAACCCCACCGCCCTGTGTCCCAACATTTCAACTCCCCTCCCACACTGCTGAGGACATGCAGGTCTTGGGCCTCCTCCACTGCCACTCCCTCACCACCCGATGCCTGGAGGAAGAACGCCTCATCTTCCGCATTCACCTATTGTACTCCATGCTACTTTCTCCCCACCCCCACCCCCCTCTCATTTATCTCTCCACTCTGCAGGCACCCTGCCTCTATTCCTGATGAAGGGTTTTTGCCTGAAACGTCGATTTTGCTGCTCCTTGGATGCTGCCTGACCTGCTGTGCTTTTCCAGCGCCACTCTAATCTAGACTCTGATTTCCAGCATCTGAAAGTCCTTGTTTTTACCTTCTTCACCATCCTGTCCACCTGCTCTAAGCTAAAAAAAAAACTGTCAATCATGCAATTTTTCTTCTTGGGTGCCACTGTTTCAACAGATTCATAACCATTTAGACTCTCAGCCAATTCAGATTCTGCATTCTTGAGCAACTGAAACCAACCTCTCAGGAAAGTGTTAGGAAGTGACTTAGCTGTTCAATGGTGATCCTACCAATGATCACAATATACTGTGCTACCAATGGAAAGCATCGACTGAACATTGTTGCTTCTGAGTACTATCCATTCAGTCATAATTAGAGCCATAGAGTGATACAGTCATACGGTACAGACATAGATCCTTTGGTCCAACTAGTTTATGCTGACCATAATCCCAAATTAAACTAGTCCCACCTGCCTGCACTTTGCACATATCCTTCCAAACATTTCCTATTCATGTACTTATCCCAATGTCTTTTAAACATTGTAACTTTATCCGCATCCACCACTTCCTCTGGAAGTTCATTCCACACACAAATCACTCTCTACGTAAAAAAAATTACCCCAATGTCTTTTTTAAATCTTCCTCCTCTCACCTTAAAAGATATATGTCCCTAGTCTTGAAATCCCCCACACCAGAGAAAAAGACACTTGCTTTTCTGTACCCCTCATTATTTTATCAACCTCTATAAGGTCACCTCTGATGCTCCTGAGAAAAAGTCTCACCTCTCAGTCTCCTTCTAACTCAAACTCTCCATTCCCGGCAACATCCTGGCAAATCTCCTCTGAACTCTCCTTCTGCTTCAGAATATCCTTCTTGTAACAAGTAGATCAGAAATTGGCACAGTACTATAGATGAGGCCTCACCAACGTCCTATACAACCTCAATATGACGTCCCAATTACTGTACTCAAAGGTCTAAGTAATGAAGGGGCTGTCATGAAATCCATGTGTGACTAGATCGATGGCATTCATTGCTTAGTTTACATGGGAAGAATAGCCCGCTAAACAAGGTTCTGAACTGTACCTCTGTGTAAAGCAACAGAGAGGAGACAACTGGGGACAATCTTTGAAAGTTTGAATATACTCACGAACAAAAACTTTCCTTCAAACTGGATATTTAATGCACTAAATAATCTGAGGAGTTTATCTGAATTGCCTGCAGCTTGGAAGTTGAATCAAGCTTCATAATCTCAACACGCTTCCCTCCTGTATTGAACTGTCTACAGCTGTTCTGCCAGCAACATAAAGCTATTTAGTATTAGATTTTCTTTTACTTTCTAAAACTTAGTCCTGCAAAGTTTGAAGAAGGGGAAATGGCAGAGAGATACCTGTTTTGGAAAAGTGGTAGGGTGGTGTTTCTGTTATGTTTCGAAATGGTCAATGTGCAAATTGAAGTCCATGATAAATATAGACAAGTGACAGTAATTGTCACAGTGCAGTCTTTCCAGAGATACAGTGGGGGAATTCGACACAGACTGGGGGCACATATCACAAACAGAATGGTTTTGCCGCTTTTTCAGGCCTGTCTGTTATCTGGGACTAAATAAGCAAGACTGGATATTAGGTGGCATTGCCAATGAATGACTGCAGTGACACTATACATCTTGTTTCCCTACCTGTGTAATTCCACCTTCGCCAGCCCCTTTAGTTGTCACAGGAAGCCAACTGTGCCAGCAACATCTGCAGGCTGTGAAAGCAGCTTTCACTTTCAGAAGCATTGAGTAAATTCATGCAAGGAATCAAATCTCCAGTAAAGATTCCGAACACCCTCAGGGTTGGGAATCTGTCACAGCTTTATTCTGCTCTCTTCCCCGGCTTGCAGCAGTTGTGAATATATTTTAGAGAGACTGGCATGGTCTGTGTTACAATGAGTCAACTATCAACACACTTAAAATAACTAAAATGGAATTGGAACAACAACAATGAACAGCATGTTGCAAATAATGATACAAAGAAATGAAAGTTTAAACAAAAAGTGCGCCTTCTTGTTGAAGCCTAACTGTTTTCATTGGGACATATGAACAGGAGAAGGCCATTCAGCCCCTTCAGCTGTTCCATCATTCAATGGCTGATCTGTGACCTCAGCCCATATACCTGCTTTGGCCTGTATCCCTTAATACATTTGTTGAACAAAAATGCATCAATCTCAGATTTAAAGTTATAAACTGATCCTGCATCAACTGCCATTTGTGGATAGGACTTCCAAACATCTACTTTGTGTGTCAAAGTGCTTCCTAACATCTCTCCAGAACAGTGTGACCCTAATTTTAAGACTGTGCCCACTCGTTCTAGAATCTACACAGCATGGAAATAATTTATCTATCCTTCCTCTTCAAAAGCAGCTAGAAGTTGCTAATGATCAGATCCTAACTCCTTCCTTGATTCTCGGGGGATCATTCAGTCTGAGTGAGATAATCACTGTTGGCTTCTTCCTTTACTGCACCCGTCTTTTGCAAACTGAATCCTAGCACAGGATCAACATGGGAAGTCAAGAGAGGAGACTGCAGCCAGACCAGGTGCCCTCACAGCCGACAGTAAGGAGGATGAACCAAAGCAGATGTCAGTTACACATTGTTCTCTCTCCAGAGGCAGCTGTGGGTCATTTTTAATGCACAGTCAGATACATGCATAAACTGGCTACAACATCAAGTGATAGTTCAATGCTCAACCAAGAAACATTTCAAGGTTACCAACATTTAATTATTAGCTATTGGAAACGACCTTTTGTTTTTTTTTTAACAGCTTTGGGACATCCTAATACTTTAAAGACAAAGTATAAATATAACGATTTTGCTGTTTCCCTGTGACGTTTCCAGGGGCTCTTTTATTCTGGTGAATAATTCGGCACACATAAAACAAATCCGCAAAGGAAATAAAAATCCATTAAGTCGTGACTGCCAATTGATAACCACTTGTTCCACAGTATTGTCCAAAGTCAAAGCTACCCTCAATGACAGAGAAAATAACATCGAAGTGCAGAGTTAGTTCTAATTATCTGGGACAGGTTTTGGTTGGATGAAGTCCAGAAATACAATTTAAGTCACCAAATTGTTTTAAAAATAATCAGCCAGGTATGACAGCCCTGCAGTAACTGTCAGGCAGATGTCAGGTTAAACTGCACAATATTTTTGTGAAGGCAACCACCAAGAAGGGCTTTTAAATAATACCGATAATAATGATAGTTACATCTCCCTATCAAGTCCTTGTTGCCAGTAATTTTTCCAGGAATTCTCCTAGTTGGCTGGTATAACTGATGAAGAGCTTACGCCCGAAACGTTGATTCTCCTACTCCTCAGATGTTGCTGCCTGACCTGCTGTGCTTTTCCAGCTCCACACTCTCTACTCTGATCTCCAGCATCTGCAGTCCTTACTTTCTCCTGACATAACTAGGTGCGAGTTTATGGAAACTTCATTTAAGTAAAATTATGGAGATTCTGCTAATCATGTTTTGAATGTTAAAATGACTGAGCTGGAGACCTGAGTCTACACAAAGTGGGCAACTTCTTGAAATTATCAACCCTAAAGGATTGTGGGTGCTTCACTGTCAGCCATATTCAAAATGGAATCTTTGCTATCTTGTGGAATCAAGGCATTTGGGAGTAGAAAATGGAGGCCGAGGATGACCTTACTGAGTTTTATAAAATTATATGGGGTATGGATAATTGAATGGCATGTATCTTTTACCTACGGTGAAGGATATCAAAACGAGAGGGCGTATTTTTGAAGCGAGAGGAGTAAAGATTTAAAAAAGACATGAGGGGCAATTATTTTACACAAAGAATGTAAAAAAGAATGAACGTTCAGAAAAAGGTTTGGATGGGGAGAGTTACAATATTTAAAAGACATTTGGATGAGTGCATGAATAAGAAGTTTCTGTAGGGATATGGGTCAAATGCAGGCAAGTGAGACTAGTTTAGTCTGGGATTATAGTCAGCATGGAGAGTTTTGACTAAAGGGTCTGTTTCTGTGCTGTATGACTCTATGGCTCAAGGTCAGCTACAATTATATGAAATGGTGGAACAGGTTTAATGGGTTGAATGATCTCCTGTTCAATTTCTTGTGTCCTTGTGAACTGCTGCAGGAATTTCTGCTACATTTGGCCTGTGCTTCTGCTCTGTCATGGAACTTATAATGCAATTTGTAACTACGCCTTACTTTTCAGGGTTTCATCTCTCAGAGTATCCTGCAAATCTCTCTCACTGCAATCTCACAGTAAGCCAACTTCAATGTCACAGTCCCCATCATTAATAACCTATTCTGGATCCCCATTGAATCAAATATTATATCCATCATTATAATAAACTACAGCTACACTATTACCACATCCTCCTCCAGTCTCCACACCGTCCTCCTGTCCCCACACCCTCCTCCTGTCCCCAAATCCTCCTCCTGTTCC
>NC_057743.1:10084571-10100113 GCF_004010195.1 Chiloscyllium plagiosum | reverse complement strand
ACTCTCCTCCTGTCCCCACACCCTCCTCCTGTCCCCACACCCTCCTCCTGTTCCCATACTCTCCTCCTGTTCCCACACCCTCCTCCTGTCCCCACACCCTCCTCCTGTCCCCACACCCTCCTCCTGTTCCCATACTCTCCTCCTGTTCCCACACCCTCCTCCTGTCCCCACACCCTCCTCCTGTCCCCACACCCTCCTCCTGTTCCCATACTCTCCTCCTGTTCCCACACCCTCCTCCTGTCCCCACACCCTCCTCCTGTCCCCACACCCTCCTCCTGTTCCCATACTCTCCTCCTGTTCCCACACCCTCCTCCTGTCCCCACACCCTCCTCCTGTCCCCACACCCTCCTCCTGTTCCCATACTCTCCTCCTGTTCCCACACCCTCCTCCTGTCCCCACACCCTCCTCCTGTCCCCACACCCTCCTCCTGTTCCCATACTCTCCTCCTGTTCCCACACCCTCCTCCTGTCCCCACACCCTCCTCCTGTCCCCACACCCTCCTCCTGTTCCCATACTCTCCTCCTGTTCCCACACCCTCCTCCTGTCCCCACACCCTCCTCCTGTCCCCACACCCTCCTCCTGTTCCCATACTCTCCTCCTGTTCCCACACCCTCCTCCTGTCCCCACACCCTCCTCCTGTCCCCACACCCTCCTCCTGTCCCCACACCCTCCTCCTGTTCCCATACTCTCCTCCTGTCCCCACAGCCTCCTCCTATCCCCACACCCTCCTCCTGTCTCCTATTGGGAACCCTATCCCTGTAACCCTGCATTTCCCATGGCCAACCCACCTACCCTATCCCTGTGACCCTGCATTTCCCATGGCCAACCCACCTACCCAATCCCTGTAACCCTGCATTCCCCATGGCCAACCCACCTACCCTATCCCTGTGACCCTGGATTTCCCAGGGCCAACCCACCTACCCAATCCCTGTAACCCTGCATTTCCCATGGCCAACCCACCTACCCAATCCCTGTAACCCTGCATTTCCCATGGCCAACCCACCTACTCTATCTCTGAAACCCCGCATTTCCCATGGCCAATCCACTTACCCAATCCCTGTGACCCCGCATTTCCCATGGCCAATCCACTTACCCATTCCCTGTGACTTTGCATTTCCCATGGCCAACCCACTGATCCTGCACATCTCTAGACTGTGAGAGGAAACCGGTGCCCCCAGAGGAAACTCACCCAGACCAAACAAAGGGTCAAAGTGCAAACTCCACAATGGCGGTCACCTAAAGCTACTGAGGATGTTACTCGGAATGACAAGGAGTCCCCTGAAAACATTTTCTTCATCTCTGCATCTTACCAGATTCTATGGCAGAAAGTGAAACACTTAAAAGGGCTAACCGATCAATAACTTTAATATCTTCAATCATGGGCACAATTTAGTGGACTATTGTTCACTTTGCATTTACTTTGCATTGGATTCTCAGCTTATCTTCACGTCACTGTTTGATGGACAGCATTAGAGCAGCAATATGTTTTAATGTGAGCCTTCAACATTTAAAATACTACCTCCCAGCTCTACTATCCAGGAAACTACTTGGGATATTCTTGTTGAAGATCGAAGTTGATAAAACATATAAAGAGACAACCTGTTTTAAATGATGCTTTTGTTGATCTGTGCAAGTGTAATACACTGCCTCATTAGGTTGTGTTATTATCTGCTTAGTTTGAATGCATTGGGTTAAAGTAAACGTGTTAAAGGAAAGCTTTGCAGAATGGTCCTTTTGATGACTTGTAACTGCTTCAAAAATGTGAAGGACGACAGTGACAATAAGCTAATTGAACAGGGTGGGGACCGAGCTGTAATGTTATTCCAGCTGAATTGAACTATTAAGAATAAACAGACACACCTCTTGAGGAATGATGCATTTGTGGGCAGTCACATGATATGTGTTGCAAATAAGCATCACAAAACTGTAAGGTGCACAGAGCTCAGTAGTGAATGTTTTGATACCCACTTCCATCTACGGGTTCACCCCAACTAATTAATATAACACCAAGGGAAATGGAAGAAAGGGAGTGACATGAATTACTTTGAAGTTGCATTTATAATGTATCTGTCACAGGCTCTAAAACAAATATATTAGCTTCCGAATGGCAATCACTAGTATTTTGCACACAAACATAATCAGCATTTTATAGAGATCAAAGTTCCACAATATCACTGACGTGAATTTCTAATCACTCCACCTTTGGTAGTGTTGCTTCTGCGGGAGCAGGAACATTCACAGTCAGGTTTACTCCATTGTTTAAAATCTAGCTTCATACCTTGGGACATTTCTCTGACACAGAGTCTTCGGAACTCCCTTCCTGACAAGGTGAAGTCACTGGATGTCTTTTTGTTTTAAAGGCAGAGGCAGATGGACTCTTGCTAGGAAAGGGTTATCAGGGATGGCCAGAAATGCAGATTTGAAGTTTCAATTTGATCAGCCATGTTCTTGCTGGCTAGTGAAGAAAGCTCGATGGCCGGCTCCTGTTTCTTGTTTGTATATTCAACACTCACCGTTCAGACTGTAGTAATAGTTGGTGGCTTTATTTGAGGGTCAGATTGGGACTTCAGGCACTGTTTCGGAGAGTGATTCTCTGCCAGATGATGCATTCGATAGAATCATTGCCCTGTATGGTGCAGAAAGAGGCCACTTTTCCCATCCCGGACCAGATGTCTGAAAGATCTACCAATTGCGATTTTTGAGAAGATTTGTAGCTCAGGTTGAGGTTCAGGTTGTAAGTTTGCTTGCTGAGCTGGAAAGTTTGTTTGGTACCAACACACTGAAAGAGTTACTGATGAACCTAAAGGACCCTATACCAACAACCAGCAAATCAATTGTCATTTACAAAATACCTTGCAACACACACAACATTGGACAGACAGGCAGAAAACTAGCCACCAGGATACACGAACACCAATTAGCCAGCAAAAGACATGACCCATTATCACTAGTATCTTTACATACAGACGGAGAAGGACACCACTTTGACTGGGACAACACATCCATCCTAGGACAGGCTAAACAGAGACATGCACAGGAATTCCTAGAGGCCTTACATTCAAACCAGAACTCCATCAATAAATACATCGATTTGCACGCCATTTACCAACCTCTGAGAAAAAGGAACTGGAAATAATATCACCCACCTTAACAGACTAAGACACATAAATAAATAGTGAGACAGAAAACCAGCGCTTCACTGGAGGCTCACTGATGATGTTACCTGACAAAACATCTGAAAACAAACCTTCCAGCTCAGTAATCAAACTTACAACCAGATGTACCAATTAGTCTTACTCCAATACCCTTACTCCAAGTCCGTGCAGAATTTCCCTTCCAAAGTAACATACGCAATTCCATTTTGAAAAATGTCCTTGCAACTGCCATCAGTTGGGTGGCATGGTGGCTCAGTGGTTAGCACTGCTGCCTCACAGTGCCAGGGACCTGGGTTCAATTCCTTGGGAGTCCGTCTTTGCACATTGCACAGTGTAGACTTTGCACATTCTCCCCTTGACTGTGTGGGTTTCCTCTGGCTGTTCCAGTTTCCTCCCACAGTCCAAAGATGTCAAGGGTAGGTGGAGTGTTCACGCTAAATTGCTCACAGTACCCAGGGACGTGCAGGTTGGGTGGATCGGCCATTGGAAAGGCATGGTTACAGGGACAAGGTAGTGGGTCGGTCCAGGTGAGATGCTCCTTGAAGGGTTGGTGTGGATTCGATGGGCTGAATGGCCTGTTTCCACTCTGTAGGGATTCTATGAACTGCTTCTACTAACCCTTTCTGCAGGACATTCTCGATCAACCAATCCCTGTGTAAAAACTGAAATCTCTGCCTCTGGTTACTGACCCTCCTGACATTGGAAGCAACTTCTCTGGGAAATGAGTTTTAAAATGTACGTTGTAAAGTCTATAACTGGATAGACAAGTGGCAGCTGTGCTGCAAGACTTAATGACTGTAAAGTTCCCTACATTGATGGGAAATGAACAACAAGTTCCCTGAACGGCATCCAATGACATGGAATTGAAGGAGATCTGCAGAAATCAGCAGATGTTATTCATAAGTTCAGCAACTGCAGAACAGCAATCACTAAATCAAACCATTACATTACTGTTTTTGAGTGTTTGCTGTGCACACATTCAGGAATCATGCATTTTATCGGTGGTTAAGATCCATTTGTCCTTAATTTCCTGTAAAGTCTGCTGGGACAACTTGAGAGATATATAAATGCAAATCTTTCAATCGACAAATCAATTGGAAGGCTGAGTGATAGCAGCAAAGTCTTGGAGAGGAAGATGAAGGATGATGAGTTCACTCTTTGTAGTAGTCTAATCTGGTCTCATCAAATCACAAGGGACTTTCAGATGCTCAGAGAAGGGTATCTAGGTAATCTGGAAGCTATTTTTTAAATCGCACAGAGAGTGACAGATAAATGGAATAGTTCAGGTAATTAAGGAGAAAAGTCTGGGAATCAGATGGTTAATTGTTGATTGCTGCTGTTGCTGAAACATCTATGTCAGCCCTGGACGGCTAAACTGCTGTCAGCCATGGTACCTGGTACATAATTCCACTTTAGTTGCGCCAATAAGCTGTCAAGCTGTTTCCAACTAATCAGATAAACCTAATGAGTCACTTGCCTACGTTCATGTCAATAAATAAACTAACTGTTCTCTGCCTGTGTAAGGAATTTATAGTGAATGAAGAAGAGTATTTGTATTTGCACAGAAACTTGCAGGTGATCAGCCCAATATCCTTCACAGCGAATGGATTACTTTTAAGATGCAGATTAGAGTGGTGCTGGAAATGCACAGCAGGTCAGGCAGCATCCGAGGAGCAGGAAAATCGATGTTTCAGGCAGGAGCCCTTCATTAGAAAAGGGCTCCTGCCCGACGTTTCTGATGAAGGGCTTCTGTCTGAAACATCGATTTTCCTGCTCCTCGGATGCTGCCTGATCTGCTGTGCATTTCCAGCACCTCCCTAATCTTGACTCTAATCTCCAGCATCTGCAGTCCTCACTTTCACCTACTTTTGAGGTGCAGCTTAGTATCAGTCTGTAAGCAGATGAGGGCAGAAACACAGAGAGTGTTTCAGCTGTGTTTCAGCTGTGTGATATATTGGAAAAATGCAAAGGACTTGTATTTATATATTGTCTGTCCCAGTCTCCTGGTGGTCCAATTTATAAATCTAGCCACAAGTACAGCAAAAGGAATATATACAGTCAAGTTGATATGAGAACTTCCCCAAAAAGTGAGAAAAGACCATGTTTTGGAGGTGCAGTGGGGAAAGACCACTGTCTGAGTTCTTGCTGCTGAAGTTAAGTGGGGGTCTGTTCAGTTATCAGGCCCGCCCATTAACTTAAATGTATATAAATAAAATGCTGTACAAGTAAGAGATGCCTTTGGTTTGTTTGTTGGAAAAGAGTTAAACTCCAATGGTTGCATGTTTTCTTCATGTACTACTGTACAGAACTGAACAGCATTTGTGGCTGTGTATATATAGACATTTTTTATGAATAAAGTTTATCTTTGAAATAAAAAAGGTTAGTTGAAAAATAATTGTTGGCTGCAATGTCAGGGAGACTTCTGCTGTTTTCCTTTGGATTGCATGCATCATTGGATATTTTATAAACACCTCCTTAATTACCTGAACTATTCCATTTATCTGTCACTCTCTGTGTGATTTAAAAAATAACTTCCAGATTACCTAGATACCCTTCTCTGAGCATCTGAAAGTCCCTTGTGATTTGATGTGATCGGGCATTGATTTAATGTTCCACCTTAAAGACCGAATCTCTGATAGTCCAGCACACCCTCAGTGCTGTACTGAGGTGTCAACCTACATAAAAGGCTCAGAGTTTTGGAGAGAGATTTGGTTCACAAGTATTTGAGTTCAAGGTGATGATACTGCCACTGAGCCAAGGCTGATATGTACGTATATTGCTGCAATAGGATTTTAGAATGAGGGTCCAAACTCTTCCTTGGGTAAAGCACCCCTTGACATATTCTCTTTGATCTCCTCAGATTTCTTGTTAAGTGTAGGAATGAAGAAAAGTTTCTAATCATATCAAATTAATCCAGCCACTTAATAAAAACCAAAGGTCTGTGGGTGCTGTAAATCAGAAACATAAAACAGAAGTTGCTGGAAAAGCTCAGCAGGTCTGGTAGCATCTGTGGGCAGAAATCAGAGTTATTGTTTCAGGTCCAGTGACCCTTCTTCAGAACTCCAGCCACTTGACTGGGACAAATTAACAACCAAGAGTGACTTTTACCCCAATTTTACCTCCTTAGTTGAACACACATCATGTCCATTCAGCAATAACAAATGCATTTATTTAATGCCTTGAGCGTCAGGAAAAGGTCCTATGCTTTGATAACAACAGAGTAATTGTTATCAGACAAAATTTGACTCAAAGCCATTGAGGGTTAGGGTTAGGGTTAGGCCCTGCGATAGGGTTAGGGTTAGGCCCTGCGATAGGGTTAGGGTTAGGCCCTGCAATAGGGTTAGGGTTAGGCCCTGCGATAGGGTTAGGGTTAGGGTTAGGTTAGGGTTAGGGTTTGGGTCAGGTGATAGTGGCCATGCATTTGGCTGGAGATGAAGGTTTTAAGGAGCATTTTTAAAAGTGGAGAAGTCTGGAACTTACAGCCTAACAGAGTAAAAGAATTAGAGATGAACTTTGTCAGAGTGAGGTGCTGAGAATTGAAAAGTCTGCATTGTTATGGACTGGCACTACCACCCTTTGTAGTCACATGCTTGAAGATTTTCCAGAATCCTTCAGGGAGCAATGAACCTGCCTGGAGAGCAGACATAAGTCTGCTTGGCATCCGAGAGGTAGTGGGAGTGGGCGGCACGGTGGCACAGTGGTTAGCACTGCTGCCTCACAGCGCCAGAGACCCGGGTTCAATCCCCGCCTCAGGCGACTGACTGTGTGGAGTTTGCACGTTCTCCCCGTGTCTGTGTGGGTTTCCTCCGGGTGCTCCGGTTTCCTCCCACAGTCCAAAGATGTGCAGGTCAGGTGAATTGGCCATGCTAAATTGCCTGTAGTGTTAGGTAAGGGGTAAATGTAGGGGTATGGGTGGGTTACGCTTCGGTGGGTCGGTGTGGACTTGTTGGGCCGAAGGGCCTGTTTCCACACTGTAATGTAATGTAAAAATAATGTAAATAAGTCCTTTTTGATGCATGTGAGAAAGGATGGACTATCTCCCAAACTGTTGGGACAATCCCGAAAATAAAGTCTAAAATTGGAATTCTGCGTAAAACCAAATGTGGAATTCCAATGATGGTCATTTAGCAGACTTTATCCTTCAATAAATAGACGCATTTTACCCCTTTGCCTAGTATTCCTGAAACGTTGTGCCCAGAGACAGGAAAATCCACATGTTAGCCTCAGTGGTGTGTGAAAGCTCTATCATTGAACTGCTGACACTTGGGAATGAAAGGGTTAAAAATGTTGCTTTTTGGAGGCTGACTATTCAAACATCTAACATGAAGCACTTTTGAAGCAGTGACCTTTGTGTAATGCAGTGAAGCTCAATTGAGGGCACCACTGGCAATGCCAAGGTGATGCCAACAGTACGGGTTCAATTCCTGCGCTATCAGAAGTTACCATGCAGTTCTCATTTTCTCAACCTCCTCCCTTGTCTGAGGTGTGGTAACTCTCAACTTAAACGACCATTAGCTCTCTCTCTCTCTCTGTCTCTCTCTCATAAGAGAGCAATCCTCTGGGACAATGGAACTTTATCTTTAGTGAAGCACAGCACCCAATTCCTGCACAGCAAAATCCCACAGACAACCGTGCGGTCAATGACAAGATAATCTGGTGCTGTTTGGTAAATGCTGCTCATGGGATCTTTTCTGTCCTCCTGAAGAGCAGAAACGTTTGTTATTGTATTTCATTTTGTGTTGTTTTTCTGCCAACATTGCAGAATCATAGAGTTATACAGCATGGAAACAGATCCGTTATTCCAACCGGCCCTTGCTGACTAGGAGCCTAAACTAAACTCGTCCCATCTGCCTGTGCTTGGCCCATATCCCCTCCAAACCTTTCCTATTCATGTACTTATCCGAATTCACACACAGACACACACACACACACACACACAACCACACACACACACACACACACACACACCTCTCTGTGTAATAACGTTGCCCCTCAAGTCGTCTTTAAGTATTTCTCCTCTCACATTAAAAATATGCCTCCAGTCTTGAAGTCCTTCACTTCACGGAAAAGATATCTGCCATTCAGCTAATCTATATCCCTGAAGATTTTATAAATATCTATAAGGTCACCCCTCAACCTCCGATGCTCCAGTGAAAAATATCCCAGCCTCGTTTTATAACCCAAACCCTCCATTCCCAGCAACATCCTGGTAACTCCTTTCTGAACCCTCTCCAGCTCAATAATATCCTTCAATAATATAACAGAGTGATTAGAACTGGACGCAGTACTCCTAGAAGAGGCCTCACCAATGTCCTGTACATGCTAAACATGACATCCCATCTCCTATGCTTAAAAGGTCTGAGCGATGAAGGCAAGCATGCCAAAGGCCTTTGTGACCACCTTTTCTACCTGTGACACAAATTTCAAAGAATTATGTGCCTGAACCTTTCGGTTTCTCTGATCTACAACACGACCAGAGGCCCTACTTTGAATTGCAGAAGTGCTTCCCTTGCTTATTTCATCAAGCAAGTGCAGTCAGCTTTAGGTGTGAGGAGTTCCCTTGAACTTCCTGGCAACTTAATAGTTAACAGAGTTGGGATTGTTAACCGTGAGCAGAGTTCACCTTCAAGGCTCAACCTGAAAATTATTCAATTTGACAGCAAGCGCATATCAGAAAATACTTGAATAACTGTGGTGAAATGGGCAAAAATACTTAATTCCTCAGGAAAACCTTGAGTCTTTTTTCATGTGAGAGAGATGCTATGACATATTATTTTTCACAGTCCCCCTATTATACATTGGAAACATGTGGTGACAGAGTAGGTTACCTTGAGCAGCCCTATGGACACACGGCTGTATGTCTTCATTTGGAATCCATCTCCATCAGCCAGCTGTTCACAGAAAGTTATTTTCACTGACGGCCCGTGGGGAGCAGGAAGCACTAATGACGATTTAAAATTAAACTGCTGAAAGCACTCAAATTAGGGTTGGCCCACAGATCATCTGCTCTCACCTCTTCAGATTGTGAGTGGGAGTCTAATACATGAGAAAAAAGCAGCTGAGCTCTCGCCAGCTGTGTGCAACTTCCATTTCATTAGAGCCATCAACAGTGACAAGAGATGACGTGGGAAAGGGGATGGGTAGTCAATGGAGAGTAAGTGAGAGACAATGATGTCAAATCGCCTTTCAATGACGGCTTGTAATTGTCTCACGTTTGCATGGGTTCTAAGGCAAGTTTGGGATCGCACTGGCTCAGATTTTCCTGTTGTAATTAGAACATAAGAACTAGGAGCAGGAGTAGGCCTTTCAGGCCCTCTAGCCTGATCCACCGTCTGATACAATCATGGCTGATCTCATCTTGGTCTATATTCCACTTTCCTGCCCGCTCTCCATAACCCTTCAACCCATTACTAATTAAAAATCTATTCCCTCCTTAAACCTATTGTATGCACTGCACCCTGGGGTAGTGAATTCTACAGAAGGTGAAACTGTCAATACTCTATGAAACCGATGGCAAACACTGGTGTCTGCTGATCGGTTGTGAAAAAGCAGGAATGAAGAAGCTGCTGTCAATGGCTGCCTGCTATTTTTTCAAGTTGCACTGTCAAAATCCTCACCCATTGAAATCTTGGAAAACACTGACCTGATGCAGACTTCCACTTTTCACGATGTTGGTCTTTCTGTAGAATTCTTGGTACATGTACTGAAGGAGTGTAATGACCAACCCTCAGGATGAGTCAGTAAGTGGCTGTACCCAGGCCCTGGTATATGTCAGTGCAGAAGGTGTAACCAGGTAGAAGCTATGTAAAGTGCATGTGGACTGGAGAATCAATCCATCAACCAGCACCTGCTGGTGTTAACAGGAAGTGAGTTAAAATGTTTTCACATCTTTATGAAAATTCGACATTATGTAACAAATATCAGAACGATGTATCAGAGCAGAGCAGACATAGAGGGAAAATTAATAAGTGATGAAGATAGAGTTTCGGTTAGACACGTTTAGCATAGAGAAAATCAAGCCTACGTAGTAGACAGAATATCAGTTTGGACATTCAAGGAAGATTTCATGAGTTGTTTCTCCAGAGGACATTTCCTACAAGACGGTAGTGCCATCTGCCCTGTGTCAGGAGATGGTTCTACTGCAGGCTCCCCACAGGAGCCAGGAGCAGACAACGTGGGAATGGCCAGAAGGGAAGATGCCTGATTGTTGGGAGTGGGATGAAGAAGAATTAAATTTGGCAAACTGGAATGGTCTATTTGCCTTTTCTCCTGTTCTGTTCAGAGGGTTTATCCATGGGCAGAACAACACTCAATGTTAACTCTGTTTCGTTCCCACAGATGCTGCCGGATGTACTGAGTTTCAGGTTTTGTTCCAGATCCCCAGTTCTTTGTTTTATTTTAGTACATACAGTTCCTTAATCAACTGTTTATCAATGTTGCTGTACTTTATTACTGTTCCTTTACCAGCATGTGTGTTGTGCAAAATCTTATAGCATTCCATAAATACATGTGTAAAACCTTTTTTTTACTGAGAACATCTTGTTCAGATCATGAGTTCATTTGTGTGTGTGCATGTATGCGCACGCACGCACACGTGTGTGAAAGTGTGTGTGTCTGTGTGTTGAGTGTGTGTGTCTGTGTTTGTGTGCGTGGTGAGAGTGTGTGACAGTGCGTGTATGCACATGTATGTGTGTGTCTGTGTTTGTGTGCGTGGCTAGAGTGTGTGTGCACACGTGTGTGTGTGTGTGCATGCGCATGTGAGAGTGTCTGTGAGTGCGTGCGTGAGAGTTTCTGTGTGTGCGCGCACGCGTGTGGGCATAACTCGCAGGTGCATTTGCATCTACATGTGGATGAAATCTTTTGTGACCACTGGACATCTTGAAACATTTTCTAGACAATCAAGTACATTTGAAGTACAGACATTGTCATAATGTAAGAAATGCAGCAGCCAGTCTGTGCTTAGCAAACTCCCCCGATGCTAGTGTGATTATGATCAGAATCTGTTGCTGTGATGTGTTAACTAACTTGCTGGAGTTTTGTGAAGAGATAGCAGAGAAGGTTAATTGAGGCAGTGCTGTTGATGAGGTGTATGTGGATATTGGAAGAAATTCTGATTAATTGCTGCGCACTAGACGATTGAACAAAGTTGGGGCTTGTTATTCAGAGCTTCTGAATAATTGAGACATCAGCAACATTTGGAGAGGTGCATTGAGATCAGGATAAGGTCATTCGGCCCGACAAGTCTGCTGTGCCACTCAATAAGATCTGATAGCTGGTCTCTTTGTGTTCTGAATTCCACATTCCCATTTCTCCCCAGTAATCTTTGATTTCCTACCTAACAAGAATTTATCTCCTACTGCCTTCAAAATGTCCCCACCTCCACCGGCTTCTGAGACAGAGTTCCAATGTCTCTGAAAAAGAAAACTGCATCTCCTCTCTGCTTTAAAAGGGCAAACCATAGTTTAAAAACTGTGCCTGGATCACAGATTACATTTCAGTTCAGGGACCTGTGTCTATATGTGCATAAGTCAAAGGCATATGAATGGGTGTATGAATAGGATGGGCTTGGAGAGATATGGGCCCAATGCTGGTAAATGGGACTAGATCAGATTGGGATATCTGCTCAGTGCAGACAAGTTGGACTGAATGATCTGTTTCTGTGCTGTATGATTCTATGACTCAATGACTCCACGACTTCCATTGGCTTGGTCCACACTGATGGGGCCATTTTCTACAGTAGTTTGCCTTTGCTTTCTGCTGACCAGGAGACACTACCTATTATCAATGTATTCATTTTTGTGTGAGATGTGGGCATTGCTGGCCGGTCCAGCATTTATTGCCCGTCCCTAGTTGCCCTTGAGAAGGTGGTGGTGAGCTGCCTTCTTGAGTCACTGAGGTCCACCTGCTGTGGGTTGATCCACAAGGCCATTAGGGAGGGGATTCCAGGATTTGTGACTGATACTGGAAGGATGTATAGGCTGAAAACCATTGTGTTAGGCCACACTATGAACATATTTTCCTTGGTCAACAAGTCCTGACCCTGTGGGACACAAATGTCTGACCCAGAGCTGGGGATGGTACCACTGTTCTACCAGTCTGAGGCGACACAACAATATTCTGCATCAGTTTGATGGTACAATCCAACAAGCCACAAAGGGTTGCCTTGCAAACTGTTCCGCGTTTACTTCTTGCCTCTTAATCCAACAAGCAACTTTAGAGCAATATCGTAGGCCAGTGCACCCAGACCGCATGATGATACACATCCTAGCTGCAATAGAGAATTGAATAGTGTTTCTTGAGGATGCAGAGTTATTTTCTGAGCCTAATTCACTCAGTGTAATGGACCAGCAACAAGAGTGGACAGAGGAGGGTCAACTTTATCTGCATGTAATGTGCGCTTGCAGATACTCCCACTGCAGGAAGCAGGGTTGCATTTCTAGTGGATCAGGTTCTCATATTGTGCCCTAGAATTTCGTAGAATCCCTATGGTGTGGAACGAGGCCATTTGGCCCATCAAATCCAACACAGTCCCTCCAAAGAGCATCCCACCCAGGCACAACTCCCCACTCTATCCCCAGAAGCCCACATTTCCAGTGAGTAACCCCACCTAGCCTGCATATCCCTGGACACTATAGCCAATCCATGGACCCTTTGGATTGTGGAAGGAAACCAGAGGACCTGATTGAAATCCATGCAGACAAGGGGAGGATGTAGAAACTCCATACTGAGATTTGCCCAAAACTGGAATCGAACCTAGGTCCCTGGCGCTGTGAGACAGCAGTGCCACCCACTGAGTCATCATTCCACCCAGTTACTGTGTTGTTACACACATCAGTTATACTCAAGTTTAAAGCTAACAATCATTTTGCCAAATATCCACCAATGTATCCACCAATAAATCCACTAACATAATCCTCACTGGGAGTCACTTCAACATTATCGTGATTGCTTCAAGAGACACGTTTTTTTAGTTGCTATCTCAAGATTATTAATTTTAAACATTGCTGCTGCAAATCCGCATTTGCTAAAATAAATTGCATCTATGTACCTACATCATCACTGTCTCTCAGCATTTTAAAACAGCACTATCAGTCTTCCCCAAGGTTGACACAAGTTTAGTTTAAAAACAACTTACATTACAATAGTGTCTGATTGTAATGGAACATCTCAGGGTGCTTCACACAAGCATTGTAGTCCACAATACAACAGTGAGCCAAATGGAGTGATACTAGAATTAGAATTGGGATTATTATCATGTGTACTCAAGTACAGAGGTATAGTGAAAAGATTACAAAGTCACCATTTCTGGCACCATCTTAGTCACAAAGTACTTAGGTACAAAATCTTAAGCTCAAAATTATAACATCATTTATGATCTGAACACAGATAACATCAAATTCCATGTTCCCTCCACCGCAGCAATGTCAGATTGCTTGCTTGCGATCTAGTCCTGGATGAGTTAACCTCTGTACCAAATCCTGTAGCCTGGACATCAGTTATACATCTTGGGTATTTTCGTGTCTAACCAGATTGTTTACAAACTTGGAATTTTATTTAATGTTGCTGTGAGCCACTAAGCCCCTTTGCTCTCAGTCATAAAGATTGCATTCCTCGACTCTACTCAATGCCACCTTCTCGAGGGCACTTAGGAATCGAGAACAAGTTCTGCCTTTGCCAGTTGCACCCACATCTGTGAAAGAATTCTCAAATATCGTTCACTTCTCTCTCTGTCACAGACCATATGCTGCCAAAATTATTTTTAGTCTCTGCATCAGCCTTTTGTAGTGCAATGCTCTCCATGTAAGCCATGCATTTTACAGCATTTGCAAACTTTAGCTCATCCAAATATTCGTTGCCCATAACAAAAATCTGCACCACGTCTTATTTATTCATTGCCTCTGTCCTCAGTGATTCCCAATTCACCAATGCCTCAAATTTTAAATTCTCCCTTTGAAAATCTATCCTTTTGACCAAGGTTTTTTTGAGAATGATGTAGATTTTTATTTGATTACGTCTCTGTGACCTAGCCTGGGATTATTTTTACGTTAAAGTCACTGCATAAATGCGAGGGGTTTTTTTTTTGGATCTCATGAAACCAATCTGAAATAGGCAAATAAAACATGCCAATAAGAAAAAACTCAAGATAAGACACTAAAAATAAGCAAATGCCATATCAGAGGATTAACAGTTTGGCGAACAAGGTAGATTTCAGAATGCGTCTTAAGGAAATGAATTATGGAGATGGAGGGTGAAGAAAGGGAATTCCAAATTTTAAGATCGAGACAGCTGAAAGCATGGCCACCAGTGGTTGAACAGTTGTCAACTGGGAATACACAAGAGGCCATACACCTTAACCAGTGTTGTGGAGCTGGAGGAGACAACAGGGACGAGAGTGATGAGGGCTTGAGACGTTTTGAAAACAGGGATGAAAAAGTAAAAATGAAAATGTTGCGTGCCTTGGAAAATGTGCTGGTCTGCAAACACAGGGAAATTTGTTGTGAGTTAAGGCACAAGCTACTGAGTTTTGGATATCCTCTAGTTTATGGAGGTTAGAATGCAGGCAATCAGATTATGTCCTTTAAATCTAAGTTTCAAATTCCTCGGAAGCCCTCTCGACACTCCACTCTGATTCTTCTCCAACCTGTAAAAGACGTTTTCAAAATGGAGAGTCCAGGCTTTCGTAGAATGTAACACATGCAGACCCATCAAAGGTAGGATGTTGCTCAGACCCAGAAAGTACATTTTAAATAAAACGTGTTAAGTGCATCTGCTGGTTCAAACCGGAATTGAGAGGATTTTCCATCGTACACCACTTAGAGTCATAGAGTCATAGAGATGTACAGCACAGTAACAAACCCTTCAGTTCAACTCGACCATACTAACCAGATATCCTAAACAAATCTAGTCTGATTTGCCAGCATTTGGCCCCATCCCTCTCAACCCATCCAATTCATATGTCCTCTAGTTTTGGACTCACTTACTCTGGGAAATAGACCTTGGCTATTCACCCTAACTATGCCTGAAGAGAGAGCTAAGAGCAGCAAGGAGGGGACATGAAAGGTCCTTAGTTGGTAGGATTAGGGAAAACCCTAAGGCTTTCTATAGGTATGTCAGGAATAAAAGAATGACTAGGGTAGGAATAGGTCCAGTCAAGGATAGTAGTGGGAAGTTGCGTGTGGAGGCTGAAGAGATTGGGGAGACACTGAATGAATACTTTTCGTCAGTATTCAGTCAGGAACAGGACATTGTTGTCAATGTGAATACGGAGTCACAATTAAGTAGAATGGATGGCTTTGAGGTATGTAGAGAAGAGGTGTTGGAAATTCTGCAAAGGGTGAAAATAGATAAGTCCCCTGGGCCTGATGGCATTTATCCGAGGATTCTCTG
>NC_057743.1:10065063-10084042 GCF_004010195.1 Chiloscyllium plagiosum | reverse complement strand
AAGATGGGGTTCTGGGCTAATGGTCGGATACTTGGTAGTGTGGATGAGCAGAGGGATCATGGTGTCCATGTACACAAGTCTTTGAAAGTTGCCACCCAGGTAAATAGTGTGGTGAAGAAGGCATATGGCGTACTGGCTTTTATTGGTAGAGGAATTGAGTTCTGGAGTACTGAGGTCATGTTGCAGTTGTATAAGACTCTGGTGCGGCTGCATCTGGAGTATTGTGTGCAGTTTTGGTCGCCATACTATAGGAAGGTTGTGGAGGCACTGGAACGGGTGCAGAGGATGTTTACCAGGATGTTGCCTGGTATGGTAGAAAGGTCGTATGAGGAAAGGCTGAGGCACTTGGGGTTGTTTTCAATGGTGTAAAGAAGGTTTAGGGGTGACTTGATAGAGGTGTATAAGATGATTAGGGGTTTAGATAGGGTCGATAGTGAGAATCTTTTTCCACGTATGGAGTCAGCTATTACGAGGGGGCATAGCTTTAAATTAAGGGTGGTAGGTATAGAGCAGATGTTAGGGGTAGGTTCTTTACTCAGTGAGTCGTGAGTTCATGGAATGCCCTGGCAGTAGCAGTGGTGGACTCTCCCTCTTTATGGGCATTTAAGCAGGCATTGGATAGGCATATGGAGGATAGTGGGCTAGTGTAGGTTAGGTGGGCTTGGATCGGCGCAACATCGAAGGCCGAAGGGCCTGTACTGCGCTGTATTCTTCTATGTTCTATGTTCTATGTTATGCCGCTCATAATTTTATAAACCTCTATAAGATCACCCCTCAGCCTCTAACATTCCAGGGAAAATAGCCCCAGCCTGTTCAGCCTCTCCCTATAGCTCAACTCCTCCAACCCTGGCAACATCCTTGTAAATCTTTTCTGAAACCTTTCAAGTTTCACAAATCTCATCTATAGGAGGGAGACCAGATTTGCACATAATATTCCAAAAGTGGCCTAACCAATGTCCTGTACAGCTGCAAAATGACATCCCATCTCCTATACTCATTGCACTGACTAATAAAGGAAAGCATACCAAATGTCTTCTTCACTATCCTGTCTACCTGTGACTCCACCTTCAAGGAATTATGAACCTGCACTCCAAGGTCTATTTATTACAACACTTCCTTGGACATTACCATTACGTGTATAAGTCCTGCTCTGACTTAGAGTTTCCAAAATGCAGTACCTCGCATTTATCTAAATTGAACTCCATCTGCCACTCCTCAGCCCATCGACCCATCTGATCAAGGTTCTGTTGTACTCTGAGGTAACCTTCTTCACTGTCCACTACACCTCCAATTTTGGTGTCATCCATAAACTTACTAACCATGCCTCCTATATTTACATCCAAATCATTTTTAGAAATGAAAATATTTGAAATTGCTGTACCATTTGAAATGATCCCTGCTTAGTTTAAAACATCTCTGGCACTCAGATCATGAGGAGTACATTTTCTCCAACATTTTGACATTGGGATGGTTTTCTGCAAATAGAAACTAGCTGGTTGCTTCTTCAGTGGACCATTGCAGTTGGATAATTGATGTTTTGGATGAGTGCAAGTGGTGCATAATGGTATTAGATATCAACATTTAGGAGAGAGTTTGAAACTCTATGGTAATATGACGCTGCCAATGAAGAAATCTACAGAGGCATCAAAGCACAGCATTCATCCACACATTCAGCTTTCTCTTTTAACTAGTTTTTTTTAAACTCCAGTCTTTTACAAGCCACTGTGTCACCTCTGTCCTGATGTATCTGACTTCTGGTTTAATATAAGCCACATGTAATGTTGGCAACTTTCCTTTAATTGACAGCAGTAAGAAGCCTACACATGCAGGCCTTGAGAACAGGTCTTACCAGTTTGATATCGCCGCCATAGATATATTGTAGTTGACCCCTGTACTGGTGCCGTGTGATGTTAACATGCAAGTGCTGGAGGTAACTCTTATCTTATTCAATGAATCAGGAGTAACAGCAGTTCTTAGTTTTATTGAACCTGATTTTCAATTGGAAAATCAAAACAGAGGTGAAACCCAACAGCCAGATGGATTAAATCATTCTGTTGAGAGTGTGTTGCTGGAAAAGCACAGCAGGTCAGGAGCACATCCAAGGAGCAGGAAATTCAACATTTCGGGCTATTCCTGATGAAGGGCTTTGGCCCGAAATATCAATTTTCTTGCTCCTCGAATGCTGCCTGACCTGCTGTGCTTTTCCAGCAAAGCACTCTCAACTCTGATCTCCAGCATCTGCAGACCTCACTGTCTCCTAAGTCATTCTATTCACTATCCAGAGGGGCTAACTGGATTACAGTGTACAGCAAGTACGTTGGCTGATTTGCCCCCAACCACTTACACGAGACAACATCAGCAATCCTTTGCCTCCACAACCGTGATTATTTAAAAGAAAGCTACCTCTTGAGATAGTGGATGCTGTGATCTTCTACAATTCCTGGTGGAGTGGAAACTAGCATCTGTGAATAAAGGAGGAAGAGACAACATTGGGAACTGTAGGCTAGTTATCCTGAGATTAATTGTCTGGAAATGGTTGGAATCGATTATTAACGTCATGGTAACAGGACACTGGAACACCAGAATATAATCAAGCAGAGCAAATGGGATTTTATAAAAGGGAAAATCTGTTTGACAGTCTGTTAGAATTTTTTGAGGGTTTTTTCCAAGAAGATAAGTAAAAGAGAAATAGACGTCTAACACTGATATAACGTGAAAAGTTATTGTATTAGCTGTGGGTTTATGTTCGTAATGTATTAATGTGAATAAAAGATTAGTGAAAGATCAAAGGCCAGGAAACAGAATTAAACAGAGAATCCTCAAACTGACAGGTTGGTATGAGCCAAATGTTGCAAAGGTCAGGATTGGGAATGTCTCTTCAAGACATTCCTGATGAAAGGCTTATGCCCGAAATATCGACTCTCCTGCTCCTCAGCTGCTGCCTGACCTGCTGTGCTTTTCCAGCTCCAAGCGTTTCCATTCTGGTGTGTGTGCCTCACCCTGTGATTCCCCAGCTCCGGTCTTAGTGCTCACACTGAGGTGTGTGCATCTGCTGGTAGAGCGTACACTCATCCCCAGAAGAGGGTTCCCCACCTTGCCCACTTCCAGCCTGCACAACTAAAAGTGCCACATTATCTGCCTGCCCCTGATCTGGGTAAAATTGCAGCAGGTGTAGGATGAGGCCTCAATCACTCGCAAGTGTGTTGGCTGCACGTCTCTACTATACCGTACAATGTAAAGGTGGAGATGCTCAGGGTGGTAAGGAAGGCAGTGACAGATTTCCCTCTCCACCTACTTACAAACCCATTGATGAGGAACAGTAAAAGTTAGACCCAACGTTCCATATGGGAATTGAGTTGGAAAGTGGGCTTGAAGTCAAGGATGAGCCATGATTTTAATAAATGGTGAAGCAGGTGAGAGGGGCTTAATTATCTATTCCTGTTCCTATTTCTAGTTTAGATTTGTTCTAATTCTGTGTAAAAACCGTCTACCCTAATGGATTAAGGTGCACAGACTCGGCCATCAGCTTCCAGTCTGGAGGCTGAAATAGGGTCTTGAATGGGGCGGCCAGTAGAGGCCACACAAGTTCTCACTTATAACATTGGTGTGGCAGCAGAAAGCAGGCCAATTGGCCCACCCAGTTCCTGACAAGACAATGGTCAGTGACTCTGTTGGATAATGTGTTCATATACATGTGTATGTGAGAGGATTGGGTGAGGACAGCATTAGGTGTTTGTCATCTTCATAGCAACAGTCAAAGCTGTGTGAGTCAATAATAACACAAATAGAAATTGCTGCAAAAGCTCAGTAGGTATAATAACATCTGTGGAGAGAAATCAGAGTTAACATTCTGTGTCCAGTGAACACTTGAGGCAGTGATGATGGATGCAGCAGCTAGATCCAACTGGATCCTACAGTAGCAAGCACAGCAGCCATTTTGGTCGACAATTCTCATACAGATCTCTCTCACCATCACAGATTGTGTCTCGCCTGTATATTCTTTGGAGGGCATGACAACAGAGACAATATTCTCCCACATTCCCCCTCTCCCCAGATAATGGAACAGAATGGTCTGTCCATTGGGAATCATCTTCATTCCCCTTGACATCCTACCACTGTGTGCGGTTGGCCATCAAGATAACAGCAGAGATGAAGCATCACTCTGTGGAGGGGCCTCTTTCCTTTATGCCACATTGAGGCTGGTGTCAGGGGTTCACCGATTACTGTGATGGTCTCTCTCCATCAGGCTTTGGAAACGTCAAAGACCTAGAATGCTGCATGAGGGCAACTCCGCTGGAGAGAGCGCGTTGAACCGAACTCACTGTTTACAGCTTGATCAGCCAGTCGGAATGTATCTCCACAAAGTATCACGACCGCCACCAATGCCTGGGCCATTCCCTGTCTTGTTGGTGGGACAACAGCCACCTGGTACCTACCCATTCGGGCGGTACCCCCAAGAGAGAGAAAAACAGAGATCAAACTGCTTCTCCTGGGCAGCCATCCCCCTTGAGTGGGCGGATCAAATCATCCGGATCACCCTTCAGTCCTTGACACTGGAATTACAATCTGGGATCTGCGGTGAGCTCAGTCAGAATTGATGTACCCAGACGGAGCGCAGACAGACTCAAATAAGAGATCAAAATTACCAGTGAACTTTATTACAGGAAAACAATTCAAGTTGCCCAAATCCGCACATACTTCAATGAAACTTACACTCTATACTATGACATATAATATAAGAAAACTGGAGCAGACACAACGTAAATCTTTAACCTTACATAATGTATAGGGCACTCATACTTTAAGAATTACACAACCATCTCCGGAGATTGCTGGGGCCGGCTTAATCTCATCATTCATGGAAATAATATGGTTGATACCGTCCCAAATTTGCTTCACTGAAGTTTTGATGACTTCATGGAGCCTCCCAAACTGTTTTCTGATTAGAGTAAATTGTTATTCCACTAAGTGGATTGGTTCGATTGTTCACAGTTTCAAGGTTCATTACCATTTCTACGCCTGTCCCTTGATACGATGTCTGGCGGTTGTCGCTTTGTTGGTCGAGTTGTCTCATACCTCTGAGGATCTCCGTCCCCAGGAGAAGGTGTGTCCTTATTCTGGAAGGCCTGCTGGGAAATCCTGCCTGCACAGATGCCAGGTTGACCAGTTTTTCACAAAAGGCCATTTCCTTTCAATCTTTGCTTTTAAAACTGGGGATTGCCCTGAAACTGCCACATACAACCGCAAAATCTTTCAGGATGCTTAGAATCCAATTAACTGAGGATGCTCATATAAGGTAAAGGCTACATGGGGCGTGTGGCTAAGGTGAGTACATGAGCTATAGCATGGCTTAGGCTTGATCGAATAAAGGACAGCGTTCTATGCCTGGCTTCCTCCTGTCAATAGACACACAGAGAAGATGAAAGGCACTGTATAATAAGCTCCTTCATAATGGTCGGAGGATTTGATACTTTCTCTTCCTCATAGAAGGCAGTACATAACCATTTCACAGTGGAGAGAAATTTAGTTAATCTGCATCCCATAAATACAGATTCCCATGCCAGGGTCATCCGCAACTTGTGCGGAAAAATATTAATCACTTTGTGCAGCTGACAATTATGTATGGAAATTAAAATAATGCCCAGTTACCGCATAATAACTGAAATAGCGTTGTCTTCCAAGTGCGGCTGTTGGATTATTCATTATTGATCCATAACACTGCAGCTCATTTACATTTTTGTCTAAAAAACAGCAGCTGCACAGACTCCTTATGGTTGAGTTCAGCATTGTGCCTGAAGAAGGAAGATGCTTTCATCTTTTTATAGAAACCCAGGGTTGAAGGTCAAGTAGGTGTTGCTTCATTAGCAAATGAGCACAGTTAATTCACACACACCAAGATGTTGCAAACCGCAATGAGGTATCGAGGGAATTTGGCAGGAAAAATGGTGTTGACGTAGAAACCTGGCCATGATTGAGGTGAGTGGTGGATGAGGCTCAAGTGGCCGAAACGACTAACACTGTTCTTATTTCCTATAATTGAACCAGTTAGTCCTTTGACTTTATTTTGTTCATTCAATCATTGTTGATGAGTCCACCATTTATTGCCCATCCCTCATTGTCCTTGAGGATGTGGTGGTGAGTCACTGCAATCCTCAGGGTACACATACACAGTATGTTTATGAAGTGAGTCCCAAGATTTAGGCCCAGCTACATCTGGCAATATAGCACTCAGTTCAAATGACGTGACTTGGATCAGAGCTTGCAGGAGGTGGTGATCTCATCGATCGGCTGCCCTTATCCTTCTGGGTCTTAGACATCATGAATTTGGAAGCTAGTGCTGAAGGAACCTTGGTGTGTTCATGCAGTGAGTCTGATAGATGGGACACATTGCTGATACTGGGTGTCAATGGGGAAGGAGTGAAAGTGTTGTCAATCATGGGTGCAGCTTTGTCCTGGATGGTGTCAAGCTTCTTGAGTGTTGTTGGGGCTGCACCCATCCAGGCTAGTGGGGAGTATTCCATCACACTCCTGACTTAGAATCATAGAATCCATCCAGTGTGGAAGCAGGCTGATAGGCCTATCAAGTCTGCACTGACCCTCCAAAGAGCATCTTACCCCACTTGACCCCACCCTATCTCTGTAACTCTGCATTTCTTATCACTAATCCATGTAGCCTGCACATTCCTGGACATTATGGACAATTTAGCATGACCAATCCACGTAACATGCACATCTTTGAACTGTGGGAGGAAACCAGAGCTTCTGGAGGAAACCCACACTGACACGGGGAGAAATGTGCAAACTCCATTCAGATGCTCGACCGAGGGTTGAATTGAATCTGGATTCCTGGTGCTGTGCTGTCCAATGGACAGGTATGAGGAAATCTGAAGGTGAGTTGCTCGCTCCAGGATTCCTAGCCTCTGACCTGCTCTTGTAAGTACAGTATGTATATACCATTGGTCCTGTTTGGTTTGTGGATTGTCACACACAGTGTACTGATAGCAGAGGTTTCACTGCCAATGAATGTTATGGGAAGATGGCTAGATTCTCTCCTGTTGGAAATAGTCATTACCTGACACCTGTGTGGCATGAATCTCATGTGGCACTTATCAGCCTAAGGCTGGCTCTTCTCCAGCTCTTGCTGCATTGCATCAATATTGAAGATGTTACAAATGCTGCTGAACTTGCACAATCATCACCAAGCATTCCCACAACCGTTTGTTTGCAAGAAAGGTCATTGATGAAGCAGCTGAAGATGGCGAGACCTAGGACATTACTTTGAGGAATAGTGAAATCCTGGTACTGAAATAATTAACTTCAAACAAGGGCAGCCATCTTGCTTTATGTTGGGTTTGAAAGCAACCAACCAAGTGCTCACCCCCCATTGCCATTGACTCATGTTTTGCTTGGGCTCCTTGATGCCATATTTAGTCAATTGCTGTGTCAAGAGCAGTCAGTCTCATCTCAGCTCTGGAGTTTAGCTCTTCCATCATTCTGTTGATGATCGAGCGTAGACTGACAGATTGGTAATGGCCCTTCCAATCATCATTGATGGGTTGCTGTCAGTGTTGTAACTGTACTAAAACAGCTTGGCTCAGTTCAGAGCTGCTTGTGGATCACAAGTCTTCAGTACTATTGCTGCAATATTATCAGACCTTATAGCCCTTAGAGTATCTGATGCCTACAGGCATTTCTTGCTATCACATGGAATGAACTGATTTTGTTGAAAGCTGGAATCAATGACGATGGGACCTTTGGAGATGGATTGAATACAAATCCCTCAGACATGTCTTGACTGGGGTCACAGCAGTGAACCCTTACTATTCCATTAATGCACACAGGGTCACAGAATCAAAAACCACGGACACAAACCCTTCGGTCCAACTTGTTCACTATATCAGATTCCCTACATGTGGAAACTGGCCCTTTGGCCCAACCAGTCCACACCAACCCTTCGAAGAGTAACCCACCCAGATCCATTTCCCTCTGACTAATGTACCTAGCACTATGGGCAATTTAGCATGGCCAATTCACCTGGCCTGCACATCTTTGGACTGTGGGAGGAAACCAGATCACCCGGAGGAAACCAGATCACCTGGAGGAAACCCACGCAGACACGGGGAGAATGTGCAAACTCCACACAGACAGTCACCCCTGGAATTGAACCTGGGACTTTGGTGCTGTGATGCAGCAATGCTAACCACTGAGCCACCGTGCCACCCAGTTTCATGCCCCAGGCTTCCTGAACTAAACTAGTCCTATTCATTTGCGTTTGGCCCATATCCCTCTAAACCCTTCCTAAATGCCTGACGAGTCCTTAGGTGTCACTAAATCCATTACAAAATTGTGGGAAACAAGGCAAAGCAAGTCAGAAAGCAGAGATTGACACCGGTATTATATTTCCCTCCCCTCCCCTATCAGCTTTCCGTAGAGACCACTCCCTCCGCGACTCCCTTGTCAGATCCACCCCCCCCACCGACCCAACCTCCACTCCCGGCACCTTCCCTTGCAACCGCAGGAGGTGCAACACTTGCGCAGTACTTACGAGGCACATATTTATATGTACAGAAACAGACACATACCACCACGTGAGAGGTCAGGATCACGGTGAAGCAGACTGGGATCACATTTAATTAGGTCAGGATCACAGTGAACCAGACTGGGATCACGGATAGTTAGGTCAGGATCACGGTGAAGCAGACTGGGATCACATTTAATTAGGTCAGGATCACAGTGAACCAGACTGGGATCACGGATAGTTAGTCTCCTCCGACCTATCACCCTCACCTTGACCTCTTTCCACCTATCACATTTCCAACGCCCCTCCTCCAAGTCCCTCCTCCCTACCTTTTATCTTCTCCTGCTGAACACTCTCTGCTCATTCCTGAAGAAGGGCATGTGCCCGAAACGTCGAATCTCCTGTTCCCTGGATGCTGCCTGACCTGCTGTGCTGTTCCAGCAATAAAGTTTCAACGGTATTTGAAAGCCCACAGACTGTAAGCAGAACAAATGAATCAAAAGGAAGAAGAGTGAAGTAAGGGAGGCCACAATTCCGAGTGCCTGGGATTGATTAAGTTAGAACAGCAAATCGCTGTAATGAGTCATGAGTTTTCTAAACAAATGGCCATTTTTCATGTGTGAACCAAGACAATTAGCGGGTGTGTAGTGGAGAATAGGGAGTTTTGCCCATTGGCCTTGTGTACTGGAAGACAGATAGAACTGGACTCCAGTGGCTTTGTGCAGGCCACTTGCCAGAAGTTTGAACAGATCTGAATGAACACAAAACCCACATAATCACTGAATTAAATTGATTACAGGCTTCAAGGGTTGAGAAGTTTGATTCATTGGAGCCAAAGATAATACATGGCTTGAGGAAGCTGGGAGCAGGGGTCTATATTTAAATATCTTTATGACCCATAGTGGCTCAGGATGATTAAAATGCTTGACATCCAGTTGGGACTGTGCATTGCATTTCCAGATGCAGGTGTTCGGTGCCACTGAACCACAAATGATGCATTGGTAGATCAGAACAGAGCGTTAAAATTGACATTCGCAAGTATTTCTGATGTTGTGCTTACTGCAAATGAAAGTCAGCACTGACAGGCAATTGAATGAAACCTCTCAAGTACAACTAAGTGTCCCAGTTATTGCTTAAAATTTCCACATCCTGAATCTTCCGACGAACAATTTCAATGTTACTGGCGCCTTGCCCAGATACACAGTCTGGTAGGGTTATTAGATGCTGCTGGATATCATTCCCTCGTTCAGACCTTCAACAGGTAAAGCACCTGGCTCACATCCAGGATAGAAGGGAAAGCTTTGGTGGAATTTCTCTCTCCATGGTCTCGGAAGTATCTTCTATATGTTGCCTGTTTGAGATTGGCCAACGCTAACACAGATTAGAGATTGAATCCTGGAATTCTCCTCACTCAAGCCATTGTCGGTATACCCACAGCAGGTGAACTGCAGTGGTTCAAAAAGACAGCTCACCATCACCTTCTGAAGAGCAACTAGGGACAGGCAATAAATGCAGGACAGCCAGTAACGTCCATGTCACATGAGTGAGCACACCAAAACAAATTACATTTTGTGTAACATTGTCAGATAGTGTGTTGATTGACAAAACCACTGGGGACTTGTCAGTTTCTCAATTACAATAAAAATATATATTCATTTTCATTGCATCCATTTTGAAGGACAAAGGGTAACAGGTACATGGGATCACCACCACTTGCAAGATCCCCTCCAAATGCCTCACCATCTTAACTTGGAAATATATCATCAATGTCGCTGGATCAAAATCCTGAAGTTTCCTCCCTGATGGCATTGTGGGTCTACCTAAAGCAAATGGACTGCAGCAGTTCAAGAAGGCAGCTAAAGGGCAACCAAGCATTTTGGTTTGATTTAATTTATTATTGTCACATATACCAAGATACAGTGAAAAGTATTGTGTTGTGTGCTAACCAGACAAATCATACCTTACATAAGTACATCAGGTAATATAAAAGAGTGCAGTATTTAGTGTTACAGCTACAGAGAAGGTGAAGAGAAAATCAACTCTAGTCTATGAGAGGTCCATTCATAAATCTGATAACAGCAGGGAAGAGCTGTTCTTAAATCTGTTGGCATATGGTTTTTTTTTTATATCCTTTGCCCAACAGAAATGGTTAGTCAATACAGGCCTAACCCATGTCCCATGAATTAACAAAAAAACTCAAAAGTATCATAGAACTCAGTTTATTCAGCGCCTTGCATAGCGAATGTACATAATATTTTTGCATACCTTGATAATGGCTCATGTTAAAACTCAAAGATCCTACTCAGTAATTCACGGCACGATTGTAGCGCTGAGTGGGGGGGGGCATGATTTAAAACTATTGGCTGGAAAATCATACATGGCATTCAGCAAGATTTCTAACAGAAGCTCACCACAAGCAAGGTCTCCCAAATAACAGTGCAAATGAGGACATTTGTCAGTGGGGGGGGGCATGATTTAAAACTATTGGCTGGAAAATCATACATGGCATTCAGCAAGATTTCTAATGGAAGCTCACCACAAGCAAGGTCTCCCAAATAACAGTGCAAATGAGGACATTTGTCTTCTCCAACTATGGGTGATGAGAGTTGGCTTTCAAAGCACTTTCAAAGAATGTGCTTTTGACATGAGAAATTCATCTTGTAGCTCAGTATGGCTGATATTATAAGGGTGACCTCACTCCTGATGAAGGGCTCCTGCCCGAAATGTCGATTCCATTATTCCTCGGATGCTGCATGACCTGCTGTGCTTTTCCAGCACCACACACTCTAATATTATAAGGGTGTCCTTTTGGATGCTCAGTCTGGTAAGCATTTTGATTGGAGTCAGTAGAAGTGAAGGTGCTTGTAGTTGTTGGACACTAATCATCTCAGTCCTAACACACCATGCAGGGGTTTCATCAGGGTAGACATTTTCCAATCAACCTGTTCAGAGTTGCTACAACGCACCTCTGGAGCAGGTGGGACTTGACCCCAAGCTCCCTGGCTCAGAATAAGAGACTCTACTACAGCACCCCAGGAACCCCTGAGTTCATCATAACCGTGTCCTAGTACCAAGCATCTTTAATTGCTCCATCAATGACTGTTCCTCCATCGTAAGGTCACAACTGATGTTTGCTGAATATTGCACAATATTCAGTATAAATCACAATCCCTCAGAGATGCTTATATGTGGAAAGAGCTGGAAGAGCCAGGCTTGAGCTAATAAGTGGCAAGAAATATTTGTGCCACACATTTATCAGGCAATGACCATTTCCAACAAAGTAGAATTTAACCATCGCCCTTGACCTTCAATAATATTACAACTGTTGAATCCCCCATTATCAATATCCTGGGAGTTATCATTAACCAGAAGTGATTTTCACCAGCCATATGTACTTTAACCACAAGGGCAGGTCAGAATTGTAAATTTTAGTCAACCCCTGGCTTCCAAAAGCCTGCCTACCATCTACCAGACAAAAGTCAGGAGTGTGATGGAATATTCTTCACTTACCTGAATGGCTGATATTCTGACAACACTCAAGAAGTTTCCCCTAATCTTGAACAAAGCTGCCCACTTGATCCAAACCTTATTCACCACCTTCAATGTTCACTCCCTCCAGCCCCAGTGGCAGCAATGTGTACTATGTACAAAATTTAATGCAGCAACTCACCACGCCTCCTCCACACTTGTAACCTCTTCCATCTAGAAGGCCTAGGGCAGCAGGCACCTGGGAAAAGCCACCACAGCTACAAGTCCCACACATTATTGTGTGTTGGAAATGTTCCTTCAGTGTCACTTCTGTCTTCCTTCAAGGTCAAATTCACAGAACTCCCTTCCTTCCTGCATTGTGGGTGTGGGCAGCTCACCACTATATTCTCAAAGGCTGGAAAATAAATACTGGACTAACTAGCGATGTCAACAAATAATTTTATAAATTAAATAAGGTGCAGACTAAGTTGTTGACACAGTACTGTTTTCTTCATGTGGCTCCACAAAATGAGTTGTCAGCCCCCAAATGTTAGATTCTGTTATTCAGCATCAATTCTCCACAATTGCTGCATCATTTATTGCTGTGACATCCCCAGTAACCAATAGCATTCCTGGGGCAAACCTTTTTTAACAATTTGAAAGGACCTGTTTCTTGATCTTCCTCTGTTCATTCTGGATTTGGCATTGTGACCTTTTCACATTTTAGCTGTCAAGACCCATTCACAGGATACCTAATACTTGACCAAAGGCAGGATGCCCTATACATTTTTAATGACAATCCTGAGTAATGGGCTGAGACCCCCAGGGCAGGGCATCATCAAAGTGAGAAAGAAAATGAGAGAAGCGAGACAGTGTTTCTTTGACAACAAGGTTGATCTAGCTCCAAACTGTCTAACATCTGCACTTGGAGGAGGGAACTATGTTCAGTTCTGGTCTCCCTGCTATAGGAAAGATGTTGTTAAACTTGTATGGGTGCATAAAGATTGCTGGGGTTGGAGGGTTTAAGCTGTTGGAGAGGTTGAGTCCACTGGGGCTATTTCCCAAGGACCATTGTGGTGACCTTATAGAGGTTTATAAAATCATAAAGGGCATGGCCAAGATCTTTTCCTCAGAGTGGGGGAGTCCAAAATTAGAGGGCAAGGTTTAAGATGAGAGGGGAGAGATATAAAAGGGACCTAAGGGGCAACTTGTTCACACAGAGGGCGATGTGTGCGTGGAATGAGCTACCAGTGGAAGTGGTGGAGGCTGGTACAATTACAACATTTAAAAGGCATTTGGATGGGTATATGAATAGGAAGGGTTTGGAGAGATTTGGAGCGAATGCTGATAAATGGGACTGGATTAATTTAGGATTTCTGGCTGGCATGGATGAGTTGGACTGAAGGGTCAGTTTCCATGCTGTACAACACTATGAGTCTATGACACATTGAGCTTTTCTGACCATGGGGTGCAGTGAGTCATAGGAAAGTAGCCAGCAAACATCAGAAATCTAACTTTTGACACAACAGTTGACATGAATTGTATAATGGTCAACACCATTCACGACTTCTCAGATACTGAAGCAGTTCAAATGCAGCAAGACCAGGACAATATCCAAGCTTGGACGAAGGTATGGCTGGGAACCTTCATTCCAAACAGGCAATGGATGTCTCCAATCATCCCTTGACATTCAAGGGCATTACGATCCCAAATTTCCCTTACAATCAACATCCCTAGGGGTTACCATTGACCAGAAATGGAACTGGATTAGCTGTAGAAATGCAATAGCTGCAAGACCAGGTCAGAGGCTTTATGTCTTGTAGCAAGTAATTCACCTCCTGTCCACCATCTCCAAGGCACAAGTCAGGAATGCAATGGAATATTTCAAACTTGCCTGGACGAGTGCAGCCCCAAGAAGCTTGATAACATCCAGGACGAAGTCACAAGGACAAAACTTAATTGGCACCACATGCACAAACATCCACTCCCTTCACCATCAATGCTCAGTACAAGATGCACAGCAGAAATTCACCCAAGATCCTTAAACAGTACCATCTAAACACATGACCGCTACCGTCTAGAAAGATGAGGGTAGCAGATACATGGGAACAACACCAATTGCAAGTTCACCTCCAAGCCACTCACCATCCTTACTTGGAAATACTTTGTCATTCCTTCAGTGTTGTGGAGCCAAAACCCTGGAACTCCTTCCTTAAAGGCATTGTGGATCTAACTACTGCACGTGAACTGTAGCAGGTCAAGAAGGCAACTCACCACCACCTTCTTAAGGGCAGCAAAAGATGGATACAATTCCTGGCCTTGTTAGAAATGCCTACTTCCCATGAGTGAATAAATTAAAAGGCTCACCACTATTAATCTTGCTTCCAAAACACAGTACACACTCCCAATAACACTGTTTACATGATAGACCCACAGGCTAGGGTCTGTCTCTTGTGGTCAATCTATTGACAGGTTTATATGTGCATCATTGGAGCAGCTATCCACCTGAATGAATGCGTTCATTACATGTCTTTCTTACAGTGGGCTGTGTGCCATATAAGGTAATACCTGTTTTTGGCCATTTTAATTTTTTTTTACCAAAATCAATGTTCCATTTCAAACTTCTGCTGAAGTAGCCTTCCTCTAGGGCCTCAATTTCACTTGACCAAAGACACACAGTTCCAGTTATCTCTTACACCCCAATCAATCTCCCAAGCTGGAGCAGAGAAGGCATCTTTATGATCTTAATAATGAGCCCTCTTTCTCTCTCACAGCTCCAACACAGATTATAAAATCAATTCTCCAGCTGTTGCTGAGCTTAACAAGTTATGAACAATTTCTCATTTTGTCTTCAAACTCACAATGTAGTCAGGGTGACAGTCCTCATTTGATGAATTTCTCCACCATGAACCCACCAAGCGCACAGGACTCTGCCACAACCAGATTATATTCATTAACACGTGTAATAACTGCACTGAGGCTAGCATCCAGTTACCAAGTCATCCTTTATTTGCCCAAGCACAGTACATGAGCCAACTAGCTCAGAGCCAGTCCCAAGAGTGAGCAGGCTCTGAAACCCCTGTTTATATCTGTCAGCCAGGCCTGACTGGCCCAGGTTAATAGTCTCAATCAGGGAATTCATAATCAACAAAATCCACATGGCTGACCTCATTCCAATTGCTACACCATGAGAAACAATAAAGAACAGTTACATGATTTACACAGGACAGAATTAAATAATGCATGGGTTTACCCCAAACACAAAGATGTGGACCCATCATATAGGTCAGTTGGAATGAGTAAAACTGAGCCTCTAGTGATAGTAACTACAAAGCCATCCCTACCCCTCCCAATCCACACCCATCTGTTTCCTTTAAACTCATGCCCCATTATCCACACCTGCATCTTCAAGCTGTCGAGATCCAACTTATAATAAGCATACTCCAATATTCAACTCCCCTCCATTGCAGGTCCACTTCAGTCTTCATTTCACAAACTGAGATTACTTGCATTTGTTATTTCACCTAATCGCACATTCTATCACCAAAGACAGCCAGTGCCTCATTCTAATTGAGGTGTTTAAAGCAATTAGAAGACACAGTAGAATCTGCAGAGGGGAAAACTGTTTCCTCTGGTAGAGGAACTCTGGACAAAGGGTATGTTATTAAAATTTGACCTGGTCTGTCAGGGGTCATGACAGCAAGCTTGTTTTCACACACAGTATACTCTTTCTCTGAAAAGCTGAGGTTGAATTGCAAATTTTAGTACTTGGGTTGATAGATAGGTAAGGATATTGGGGCATTCAGGGTTATGGGACTAAGGTAGGTATAGCAATCAAGGTACCAACGTATCTTGAACTAACTGAACTGTGGAGCATGTTCAAGAATATTAATAGTCTCCTCCTGTTCTCATCCTGTGGTCAATGTTTATTGAATTCCATGACTTTCATGAAATTTGATTTTGCAAGCAGTCTCTTTGAATGTAGCGAATCAGAGCTGGGCCCAATGCTTTCCTAATCTGTTGTCAGCCTTTGACCTTGACTCTGCACAATACTGTGAAATGATTGAAAGTCTGCTTTATATCAATTTTTCATTTCACTTCTCCTCTGACTTCAGAAACAGGCAGAGCTGGAAACCAGGTTGCCGGCTCATTGTCACTGACGTAACTCTATTGCTTAAAGTCAACCTCTTCCCCATTCACTCTGAAAATTGCAGTGATTTTATCATCAAGTTGGAAAATCTGCTTTTATTATTGAAAATTAATTGTTGTAGCCACTTATTTTCTTGCGGCTCATGTCCAAATCCTGTCCAAGCTTTCAGAAGTTTGCAATTGTAAAATCGTCTCAAAACATTCGGCCCATCAAATATAATTTGTTCAGAGATCACATGCAATTTAACCTAATTTAATTCCAAGATGGTGGTGGAGTAGGATGCTTCAGCCAGAGCTCGTCCACTCCTTCCTTTCTTTTCTTTTTCTGCCTTATTCTTCTACCTTTTGTGCTTTTATTATCCCTTCTTTTCATAACGTCCTAACTCCTGGCCTCAGCGCAGACTCCAACTCTCAGCCTCAGTTTGGACCCAGGAAGGGGCCCTCTCAATCGGGCATGGTGTCCTCTCGGCCCAGCGTGGCAGTCTCCTGATCTCAGTGTGGACCTTCAGCCTCAAGATGATCCCAAAGCAGTCTCCCAGTCTTGAGAGCCTCGAGGTGAAGGCTGGCACGGTCTGGAGTCAAGGTCTGGTGTGGACTGGAGTCAAGGTACGGTGTAGACTCAGTTGGAAGGAAGTTATTCTGAATTTTTTTTATCTCTACTTCTCATTTATTACTATGATCTGCCATGCTGGACTTTTTATTTCTCTAATTTCTTTTCCCTCAGAACTTACTCATAATTAGATTACTCACAGTGTGGAAACAGGCCCTTCGGCCCAACAAGTCCACACCGACCCTCCGAACAGCAACCCACCCAGACCTATTCCCCTACATTTACTCCTTCACCTAACACTACGGGCAATTTAGCGTGGCCAATTCAGCTAACCTGCACATCTTTTGTGAATATGGGAGGAAACCGGAGCACCCGGAGGAAACCCACACAGACATGGGAAGAATGTGCAAACTCCTCACAGACAGTTGCCCAAGGGGGGAATTGAACCCAGGTCTCTGACGCTGTGAGACAGCAGTGCTAACCACTGTGCCACTGTGCCACCGTGCCGCCCTACTTGTAGTGAAGAATCTCTACCTAGGTACCTTTGTACCTAAGATGGCTTACACATTTGCTGCATTCATTTGAGTACACGTGACAATAAAGCTAATAGAATTCAATCATGAACTCTGCAGCTGCTGGCTGAGAGAAAGCATTGAGGAAACATTCCATAAGTCCCCAAGGAAAAATGTTTCACACTCCAGGAGGCTAATTGCTCTCCCACTCCCATACCAAAGCACTGTAGGGGATGTGAAGCACCCAATTCAATTCTCAGCTGGGACAAAATCCTGGAACTCCCTCCGTTACAGCACTATACGTGTCACTACAGCCCAAAGACTGCAGTCATTTGAGAAGGCAGCGCATCAGTGCCAACATGGTAACTGAGGACGGGCAATAAAAGCTGACCTAGTCAGAGATATCCAAATCCCATCAACAAATAAAATAAAGCAATTCAATCCATTGAAAACCCAATTGAAGATCCCATGAGGCCTATTCATCTTAAAATTGTCCTTTACCTACACACATAGACTAAATAATGTTTGAAGTGTCAGTCAGCTTTTAGATTGGAATGCTGCTTGGTCCTGTTTATAGTCAAGATTAGAGTGGTGCTGGAAAAGCATAGCAGGTCAGGCAGCATCCAAGGAGCAGGAAAATCGATGTTTTGGGCAAAAGCCCTTCATCAGGAACCCTGTTCCTTGGATGCTGCCTAACCTGCTGTGCTTTTCCTGATGAAGGGCTTTTGCCCAAAACATTAATTTTCCTGCTCCTCAGATGCTGCCTGACCTTTGGCAAATAGAACTAAAGAGAATCCAAATGGTTTTAACAAATACATTAAGGACAAAAGGGTAACTAGGGAGAGAATAGGGCCCCTCAAAGATCAGCAAGGCAGTCTTTGTGTGGAGCTACAGAAAATGGGGGAGATACTAAATGAGTATTTTGCATCAGTATTTACTGTGGAAAAGGATATGGAAGATATCGACTGTAGGGAGATAGATGGTGACATCTTGTAAAATGTCCAGATTACAAAGGAGGAAGTGCTGGATGTCTTGAAATGGGTAAAGGTGGATAAATCCCCAGGACCTGATCAGGTGTACCATGGAACTCTTTGGGAAGCTAAGAAGTGATTGCTGGGCCTCTTGCTGAGATATTTGTATCATCGATAGTCACAGGTGAGATGTCGGAAGACTGAAGTTTGGCAAACGTGGTTCCACTGTTTAAGAAGGGTGGTAAGGACAAGCCAGGGATCTATAGACCGTTGATTCTGACCTTGGTGGTGGGCAAGTTGTTGGAGGGACTCCTGAGGGACAGGATGTAAATGTATTTGGAAAGGCAAGGACTGATTAGGGATAGTCAACATGGCTTTGTGCGTGGGAAATCATTTCTCACAAACTTGATTGAGTTTTTTGAAGAACTAACAAAGAGGATTGATGAGGGCAGAGCAGTAGATGTGATCTATTTGGACTTCAATAAGGCGTTTGAGAAGGTTCCCCATTGGAGACTGATTAGCAAGATTAGATCTCACGGAATAAAGGGAGAACTAGCCATTTGGATACAGAACTGGCTCATAGGTAGAAGACAGAGGGTGGTGGTGGAGGGTTGTTTTTCAGACTGGAGGCCTGTGACTAGTGGAGTGCCACAAGGATCGGTGCTGGGTCCTCGACCTTTTGTCATTTACATAAATGATTTGGATGTGAGCATAAGAGGTACAATTAGTAAGTTTGCAGATGACACCAAAATTGGAGGTGTAGTGGACAGCGAAGAGGGTTACCTCAGATTACAACAGGATCTTGAACAGA
>NC_057743.1:10058142-10064765 GCF_004010195.1 Chiloscyllium plagiosum | reverse complement strand
GAGACTTAAGAGGCAACTTTTTCACGCAGAGGGTGGTACGTGTATGGAATGAGCTGCCAGAGGATGTGGTGGAGGCTGGTACAATTGCAACATTTAAGAGGCATTTGGATGGGTATATGAATAGGAAGGGTTTGGAGGGATATGGGCCGGGTGCTGGCAGGTGGGACTAGATTGGGTTGGGATATCTGGTCGGCATGGGTGGGTTGGACTGAAGGGTCTATTTCCATGCTGTATATCTCTATGACTCTATGCTGTGCTTTTCCTAATGAAGGGTTTTTGCCTGAAACATCGATTTTCCTGCTCCTTGAATGCTGCCTGATCGGCTGTGCTTTTCCAGCAATACACTCAACTCTGACCTCCAGCATCTGCAGACCTCACTGCCTCCTTTTCCAGCACCACTCTAATCTTGACTCTAATCTCCAGCAACTGCAGTACCCACTTCTGCCTGGTCCTGTTTATAATCAACCTAGCCAGGCCCAGGAGCAGACCCATGAGGAGGTCCATCTGATCTGCCAAATCCCTCTGCACCGGGTACTCAAAGATCAGGAGCGCGGTGCAAAAGTGAAACCAAAAACACAAAAGATTTTTCAAATAATTAAAAAGCAGGTGCAGTTGCCCAAAAACAATATATGCATGCTCCATGGACACCACAACACTGTAAAATAACCATCTGGGCGGTGAGTCCATGAACTGCTGCAAGTTGCAGTTGTAAGGGACTGATGTGTGCAATACCCTCCACTCCAAGCCCGTGATGGAACTGAATGCTTATATTTATTAATTGTTTTACTTAACTTTTTTTTTCTAATCTGTTCAGAGATGTTATTACACACCTCTGAAGTAGGTAGGACTTGAATCCAGGTCTTTTGGTCCTGGCCAGGGACACTATCACTGCACCACAAGAGGGGCCCAATTCAAAACTTATCATTTTTGAAAAATGCAAATTATGTTTCTTATCAACTGGTTCAGGGATGTTATTATACATTTCTGGAGAGTATAGGATTTGAATCCTGGTTTATCAGTTCAGGGGCTAGGGACATTAGTACTGCGCCACAAAAGCCCCACAAAAGCTGCCATTCCAGTGATACACATTGGTTTCACTTGCTAACTACTTATGGTAAATGTGGGGTCGTTAGAATAGGGTACTGGGCTGAATCTGGGGGATGGATGGTCTTTAGCGGGTTATTGCAGACTCGATGGGCTGAATGGCTTCTTTCCACACTGCGGTGATTCTATAAGGACCCTCCATTCTTCTATTGCAGTCAAAAGCTCCAATGCCTTCAATGCTAGAATAAAATCAAAAGCCACGGAGATCTAAAACAAAAACAGAATTTGCTGGAGGAACACAGCAAGGTCTGGCAACATCTGTGCAGAGAAAGCAGAGTCAACATTTTTGAATCTGAAAATCCTGCTCCACCTCTCCCTGCCCTATAATTAAGACCTAAAACTCATCAGTTTGGGTCAAAGCACTTTCTTTCTTTATCTATTTCTTTCTTGTAGGTAGAAGAATAGTGGCCATAATCAAAAGCTATCCAGTCTAATTCAATGCCAGTGTGAGAGTCACTAGCAGTGCTGGGCTGTCCTTGGATACTTAAAAGCTGCTTAATGGCAGGGTTTGTTCATCAAGTTCTGTGACAATTAGGTGTAAAATTTGTAAGAACTGCTTGTGTTCTTATGCAGAAACAGACTGAACTTGCAATCTTCTCAATAAATGTTACATAATATAACTTTGAATTCTCACATCAAGGTGCTAACAAGGCCTGGACAGACAGCATTAAAAATCACACAACACTAGGTTATAGCCCAGCAGGTTTATTTGGAATTACAAGCTTTCTGAGTGCTGCTACTTCGTCAGGTAGGAAGGAGCAGCTCTCCGAAAGATTGTATTTCCAAATAAACCTGTTGGACTATAACCCGGTGTTTTGTGATTTTTAATTTTGTCCACCCCAGTCCAACACTGGCACCTCCACATCATGTACTGACACTGTAAGATAATATTGGGTATCACAAAGGGTAAAGTTGCCAGAATCCCAGAAGATTGCTCTCTCATTTGAGAGAGATACACCTGGCGGTGGTTGAATCAGAGTCATCATTGGTCAGGTAAGATTGAACAGGTAGGTCCTCCATGATAACCTCAATCAGTACAGGTGTCGATCCCTTATTGTTGGTGGTATGCAAACTAGCCATCCTGCCAACTGAGCTAACTGGACGTCAACATCAGTATTGAGAAGCAACAATTTAAATAAGGTACACAACCTAAACAGGCAAAACAAAAATATAGACGAGCCAACTCTTTGTCCTCAGGAGGCTAAGAAAATTCAACATGCCCATAAGGACTCTCACCAACCTTTACAGACGCACCATAGAAAGCATTCTATCCAGATGCATCATGGCTTGGTACGGCAACTGTTCTGTCCAAGACTGTAAGAAACTACAGAGAGTTGTGACGACAGCCCAGTCCATTACGGAAGCCAATCTTCCATCCATGAACTCCATTTATACTTCTCACTGCTGTAGAAAGGCAGCCAACATCATCAAAGACCCCAACTACCTCAATCCAAGCTCTTCCATCAGGCAGAAGATACAAAAGCTTAAACACATGTAACAACAGGTTCAAAACAGCTTCTCACTAGTTGTTTTCTTTTAGGATCCATGCAACATGGAAACAGGCCATTTGGCCCAACAAAACCAAACCGACTCTCCGAAGAGTAACCCATTCCCCATTATTCTACATTTCCCCCTGACTAATGTACCTAACCTGCACATCCCTGAACACTATGGGCAATTTAGCATGGCCAATTCACCTAACCTGCACATCCCTGAACACTATGGGCAATTTGCATGGCCAATCCACCTAACCTTCACATCCCTGAACACTATGGGCAATTTAGTATGGCCAATCCACCTAACCTTCACATCCCTGAACACTATGGGCAATTTATCATGGCCAATCCACCTAACCTGCACATCCCTGAACATTATGGGCAATTTAGCATGGCCAATCCACTTAACATGCACACCTTTTTGGTCAGTAGGAGGAAATTCACACAGACACAGGGAGAATGTGCAAACTCCGCACTGACAGTCACCCGAGTCTGGAATGAAACCAGGTTCCCTGGTGCCGTGAGGCAGCAGAGCCACCATCTTATTAGACTTCTGAATGGATCTCTCAAAGTTCAAATCTAATGTTGATCTTGCTTTGTGTACACCTTCTTTTGCAGAGGTCACTTTGTATTCTTCACTCTGTTCAATCACTATGATTTTGGTATGGTATGATCTGCCCGTACTGTACATAATATAAAACTTTTCACTGTATCTGGGTACATGTGACAACAATGAATCAAATCCAATCAAGTGAGAAGGCTTTCCAGTTTCTGAGGGTCAGACAGGCAGATGATGGAGAGTGTGTCCTGATCTCTGTAGCTGGTAGCACAAGTCCTTTCTACTTCCAGCTTTTTGAAGCTACATAGTCATTTACAACCAAAGTGAAACTCTCTCACCCCTGTCACTCATGATCCAAGGAATGCTCAACACTTGCCTTGCCAGCATTGGATTAAATCTCTTATTCCCTGGGTATGGTGACTATCCCATGTCAGCCACTTGTCCAATCACACTCATCCAATCACTGAGGAAGACAAAACCTTCCCAGAACACCAAAGACAAAAGCCTGCGGGTGTTGAAGCTTTCAAATGAGAACAAAAATAGCTCAGCAGGTCTAACAGCAGCTGGAAAGAGAAACAAAGACAAACCTCCCAAGGTTGGTGAGCCTTCCTCTGAAATCTCTTGAACAGTCATTGATCGGGAGTATTGATCCTCTCCATACAGAGACTGTCTGCATGACCTGGTGAGCAAAACCTTACCCTGCCTCAAGGTCATCTCGCGGCTTTGTGCTCAGTACCACCTGTCGAGGACATAGGGTCCGAGATTCCATCTCCTCAACATGGAGGCCTGTGGCAGGCATTGCCACAGCATGACTCTGTGGGAAACAAGTGTTTCCTTGGCTCTGTTCATCTCTGTCTTTAACAGCAAATGAATGGTTTTCGAAGCAAGGGAGGGAGAGGGAGAGAAACTACTCCCTGCTAGTGTTCATAATTCAATGCTCACTAATCCTTTAAGATGCTTAAACCACCATTTCTTACAACAGCTTTCAGGAGTGATACCAACAGCACAGCAGTCACACGTCCAACAGTAAGAGTTGGGTGGTCTCAAGTTTCCTAGGTCTAATATCTTATTACCCCTCGCCCCCTCCCCCACTCCCACCCCAACCACGGCTAAAATGTGATGCTGTGTTCAAAATAGAACTCAATGTGTGGTTACAAAGTGACCATTTGGTACATGAATTAGCTTTAACTGTGCGTACACCATACAAAGCTGTTCATATCAATATTAAATGCATTGAGACCAGGGAGAGGGAGGCAAGCGTGAAGATATTGTTGCGTAAATCCAGTGTCATGTTAAACCTGCTTATCCTGTAGTGTCCTGAAGAGTATTGGGACAGGATTAACCATTTAGCTTATTGAGCTGGCTCTTCCATTTAATGCGATCATAGCTGTTCAAACATTTCCATGACTTTTACAACATTTTCCCCATAATGTTTCATATCATTAATAATCAAAACATTATGCACCTCTACTTTAAATATATTCAAAGACGGAGCTACCCTCAGCCCTCTAGGGTAGAGAGTTGCAAAGATCCATAACCTTCTGAATAACAAAAAAAATTATCCTCATCTTGGTCCCAAATGGCAACCCCCTTTAATTTTTAAATTGAGCTGCTTAGTTTTAGACTCCTCAGCCGGGGGGGAGTCACCTTACCCACATCTACTCTGTCCATCCCTTTAAGCATTTTGTAAGTTTCAATGAGATCATCTCTCATTCTTCAAAAGTCTAGAGTGTACAAGCCCAGTTTGCTCAATCTCTCTTTAGAGGCCATCCTTCGAACAAGACTGGTGAACCTTCATTGCATTCCCTTCATGGCAATAATTTCTCTCCTGAGGTAAGGCGACCACAACTGCACACAGTACCCAAAGTGCTCTAACCAAACTCCTCGACCTTTGAAGAAAGTCTACACTGCACCTCGACTCCAATCCTCTTGTGATAAAGGCTACCATTTCATTAACCTTCCTAATAACTTGCTAAACCTTGTTACCCTTCGGCAACTTATTGACAAGGGCATCATTTTGGAAATGTCACCATTTCAAAAATATATGGAAGAGAGTTGTATTCTGTTGATGAGACTAAAAGCCATCCTGTACATTAGCAGGACCATAGCTGACGGGCTGTTCACAGTTTCTGACGAATATTCACTTATCAAGCCATAGCAGAGGACAGCTAATCGGATTTTTATTAACCAAAGCCAAAAGAAATCTTACATCAAATCAGAAAACTGAAGCAATACTGACTTTGTACAATGGAATTAATGTATTCTGGGATGTAAAGCTTTTAGAAAATTAGAAATTTATAAGGTAAGATAGGTCAGTGAAAATAAGACCTTCTTACCTGATATCTGATAAACAATGAATATATCATTCTGTCCAATTAACTGCTGCTCTCTGGAACTCTGCCCTCTACTCCACATCAGTTGGTGCATATAGCTAGCTGGATAAATAAGGAATAATGGACAGATTTGGATAATGTACATAAATTTTCCATCCTGCTTTGAGAATTAGGAATGACATTGTAGGAACGTACTCCCTGACTCAGGAGGCAAGCAGGACCCAGGCAAGTGGCAGACTTTTATTCAAGCAGAAATCGGTTAGTGCAGGGAAAGGGCCAAAGGATCTTCCCCGATTCTGGCCTGTATGTAAGAACACGATTACTCCCTTAATCTTTGGCAAAGTTCAGAAGAGAGATCAATGACACACTCTGATTTTTACAGTAAAATATAGCCTTTTTAAACATTGTTATAATAATCACGTACAGCATGATCAGTATGTCCTTTCCCCTTATTCCACACACCCAATCTTGTGAAACACCTAATCAATGATGAGCATTCCTATGGACAGCCCCAGGTTCCATGATCCCACGGTGTTTAACAGACATTATAATGTTCAGGTCTTGGGACCTTTCTATGCATACCATTAATTCACATTCTGTAGTTGCTGGTTACACTACTTCAGATTTGTCTCCGATATGCTTATCTCTAAGAATTGTTTGAATTCTGTTATTCATTGTGTTCAATGTGCTGTCTCTATCAAATTCTGTTATGCCTCTTATATTTCCACTGTCCCAATTATATATATATATATATAAAAATGCAAAAGACGGTTGATTCTAATTAACTCCTATAAGATTTGTAATATTAATTTCTGTTATAGAATAGTTATAAAGTGTAATTTTATATGGCTACTTCCACTGTTAGTGCATTGTGAATAATAAATAGCGAGGAGAAAGTGAGGTCTGCAGATGCTGGAGATCAGAGATGGAAATGTGTTGCTGGAAAAGCGCAGCAGGTCAGGCAGCATCCAAGGAACAGGAGAATCGACGTTTCGGGCATTAGCCCTTCTTCAGGAATGAGGAAAGTTGGTCCAGCAGGCTAAGATAAAAGATAGGGAGGAGGGACTTGGGGGAGGGGCGTCGGAAATGTGATAGGTGGAAAGAGGTCAAGGTGAGGGTGATAGGTCAGAC